>NC_140168.1:80670943-80694085 GCF_963971535.1 Notolepis coatsorum
GAGCTCAGCCCGCGGCGAGAATGTGCTGCCGCGAGCGGCATGGCTGAGCTCTGGCTCTGACTACATTGAGTGTTGTTGTAGCCAGCGGGTAAATAGCGATTTTTTTATTTGTTTGTCATGACAAACCAATTACATAATCCAACATATGTGTAAAGGCACAACATATTCCAGTTAACGGTATATTTTTTTCATGATTTGTTACGGTGTAGTCGTTCTATATGAATTGAAAATGGGGGACCCTGATGTAAACAAGACAAACGTCTTTCTCAGGTCTGCATCCCCTTAACAATTGTGTGTATTGAGCCGTACTGTATTGTACCCATTCTGCAATCTGTTCAGGCAGCGGCAGAGCAGAGCGGTGGATAGGAGGGCGGGTCACGTGGGGGTCGCGGCCAATCAGAGGAACCCGGAAACCGAATTCCGTTGCGGAAAGGATACACGTGGCCAGGTCTCTCTTGAAAAAGAGATTTTTAATCTCAATGTGACCTTCCTGGTTATATAAACGTAAATAATTAATAAAAATCATTAACTCTCAATAACTGTCTAAATTTATGAATTTTTTTAAGACATTAGTTTGCTCTTCCATCATCTGGGAATCTAACAATAAAATCAGTACGATTACAGACTTATCATCCTTATAAACTAAATATATTTTTTTGCTTGTCGGAGAACTGACCTTTTGCACCAAAGAACCAACTAAATTTTGAAATACTTGTACAGGTACACTGTATTTGCCGTTGTAAAGTAAATAACAGAAATGTCTCAACCTCTACCGTTGACTGCAATGCGCGTAAACAAGACACTTCTTCATTCTGTTTCTTTGCTGTGTTTTAATCTTTAATCTAAAACCTTCCACTTAAGCATAGATAGCTCTTTTGCTAATTATCTCATTATGCTAACGTTGCTGTTTAAGTGCTATGAAGCAGTTCACATTAAACATCCAAACAAAGGGAAGAGATAAGGGTAATGCGTTAGCCGGGGCATTAATACGAGATGACATGGATTGGTTTGTTTCATCTGCTTAAAGGGAAAATATGTTTACTCATACTGGCCGATCGAGGAACAAAACTAAATGAAAGACAGAGAGAGGGGGGGGGGGGGGGGGGCAGTCAGACAGACAGACAGACAGACAGACAGACAGACAGACAGACAGACAGACAGACAGACAGACAGACAGACAGACAGACAGACAGACAGACAGACAGACAGACAGACAGACAGACAGACAGACAGACAAACTCAGCTTAGTTTCCATGGATGCTGAAGCAAAAGGTGTTAATTCATCTCCACGGGGGAATCCAGGTGTCATAGCAGCAACAGCCATGATGGCAATGAAGAGAACGGGAGAGTAGAGGTAACGTTAGGAATAAGGATCCAAACAAAGGATGATAAGAATAACATAGAAATAGAAAATAAAGACTGGATCTGCTCTGGATCTCTGCGTGAGTGAACAGGTGGATACTCTGTCAATATGCGCATATGTACAGTCCTGGTATAATATACAGACTACGAGGAACAACACTCAATGAAAGAGAGAGAGGGTGGGGGAGGCAGGCAGGCAGACAGACAGACAGACAGACAGACAGACAGACAGACAGACAGACAGACAGACAGACAGACAGACAGACAGACAGACAGACAGACAGACAGACAGACAGACAGACAGACAGACAGACAGACAGACAGACAGACAGACAGACAGACAGACAGACAGACAGACAGACAGACAGACAGACAGACAGACAGACAGACAGGTGTAGTGTATTTGTATTATGAACCAAACGCTTATTCATATTCTGTGTGTTCCAATGTATTTTAGTTGAAGCATCTGGTGAGGAAGTGGTGACCTTAGATTAATATTCTTTAACCTGTAGGTTCATCTTACGGCCAGGCGTGTCAATACTGATTTTGTTTGTACCATAAAATTCCCATTGAAGAGCCAGACCAAAGAGACTGAGGGCCCTTTCTCACTCACACTATTCGTTTCTATTCCGTTCCGTTCTGGCCCGTTCCGAGATCTGATGCGAACTCCCCCCCCCCCCTCTCCCCCCTCTAGTTTGCGTACACACTGCAGTCTTGTTTCATTCCGGGTTCTGTTTACGGTTTGCCTTTTGAGTGTTTACGCTTGCCGTAGGCGATGATGTCACGTTTGAAAATGTAAACACAGGAAGTGTTAACATGGCGCTGGAGATTGGATGCTGATATAAAATGAATAAATAAGCAATAAATATGAAGTTATATTTGAACCTCTGTTGTCAAGCTTTGTCAATATAACCCACCCCATTTTATCACGAATGGATGGTGTTGTAGAGTTCGCTTTTGAGCGTTTCCCAGGGCTAACGCTAAGCTAACGGTTAACGCTAGTTAGCTTAGCCTAGTCTAGTATAGCCTGTAGCACTTTTTCTTTTCAACAAAGAACGTGCAATAAACAAAACGGATACATTCACTGTGTGTTCTGCCTCTTTTCTCACGAATGGAACTCTGTTGTAGAGTCCGCTTTTGAGCGTTTTGCAGGGTTAACGTTAACGCTAAGCTAACAGCTAACGCTAGTTAGCTTAGCCTGTCCAGCAGCTAACATTATCCCATCGTTCGTGGTAATTATATTACATGTCATTGATCTACTGGTCGACCACGGCCGACTGGTTGGGCACCACTGGTCTAATAGAAATAAATGCATTCAAACAAGAAACTAATGTATAGAAAATAGCATGGCAAACAAAAATTGCCAGGCCTAATGCGAGCCAGGGAAGTGCTGTGCGTTTGTAACGTGGCTTCATGTTTCATCCACTTGTTTTTGGTTGAGGTCTGAACTCTCAAATTGCCCATAAATATCGTTTTTGAGGGTATTCTCCAGTTGTTGTTGTGTGGTGTTATCTGCCCAAAATTCAAGCAAGCATGACAGTAACGACGTTGTGTGTGTCACGCCCCCCGCACCCGCACGGCCAGATTCCGAGACCACCTAATCCAACTGATCCCGTTCAGCGGGGGGTAAAACGAATCAGCGACGTTTCGCATCCCAAAAGGGGTGAGTGAGAACACTCCCCCCCGTTCCCGGGAGCAGTGATTCGATCCCCAAACGTAAGTGTCAAACCATCTGTGGGGAGTGGTTTGCTTCCAAGGAATAATGTTTTAGGATAAAAGGAGACAAGGTCTCATGGGTAGTCAGACAACTCAGAGAGAGCCAGAGTGTCTCATCATTTGTTAAAGATGATTTTCGGTGTACATTCAATAAACGTTTGTTGAAACTGCGTCGAACGGAGTCCAGGGCGGTCTTTTCATTCTCTTCAAAACAATACTCTACACAGGAAAGCAGACAGACAGACAGACAGACAGACAGACAGACAGACAGACAGACAGACAGACAGACAGACAGACAGACAGACAGACAGACAGACAGACAGACAGACAGACAGACAGACAGACAGACAGACAGACAGACAGACAGACAGACAGACAGACAGACAGACAGACAGACAGACAGACAGACAGACAGACAGACAGACAGACAGACAGACAGACAGACAGACAGACAGACAGACAGACAGACAGACAGACAGACAGACAGACAGACAGACAGACAGACAGACAGACAGACAGACAGACAGACAGACAGACAGACAGACAGACAGACAGACAGACAGACAGACAGACAGACAGACAGACAGACAGACAGACAGACAGACAGACAGACAGACAGACAGACAGACAGACAGACAGACAGACAGACAGACAGACAGACAGACAGACAGACAGACAGACAGACAGACAGACAGACAGACAGACAGACAGACAGACAGACAGACAGACAGACAGACAGACAGACAGACAGACAGACAGACAGACAGACAGACAGACAGACAGACAGACAGACAGACAGACAGACAGACAGACAGACAGACAGACAGACAGACAGACAGACAGACAGACAGACAGACAGACAGACAGACAGACAGACAGACAGACAGACAGACAGACAGACAGACAGACAGACAGACAGACAGACAGACAGACAGACAGACAGACAGACAGACAGACAGACAGACAGACAGACAGACAGACAGACAGACAGACAGACAGACAGACAGACAGACAGACAGACAGACAGACAGACAGACAGACAGACAGACAGACAGACAGACAGACAGACAGACAGACAGACAGACAGACAGACAGACAGACAGACAGACAGACAGACAGACAGACAGACAGACAGACAGACAGACAGACAGACAGACAGACAGACAGACAGACAGACAGACAGACAGACAGACAGACAGACAGACAGACAGACAGACAGACAGACAGACAGACAGACAGACAGACAGACAGACAGACAGACAGACAGACAGACAGACAGACAGACAGACAGACAGACAGACAGACAGACAGACAGACAGACAGCCAGGGAGACAGGGAGACAGCCAGGGAGACAGGGAGACAGGGAGACAGCCAGGGAGACAGGGAGACAGCCAGGGAGACTGTACTTTAAACAGCTGTTTCAAATAACACCATGCTTGCATGGACACATATTCATATTGAAATGAGTGAGATGATGTGGCTCTCGAGGTCATTGGTGGCCCAGTATGCCTGGTTGGTAATCAAAGAACACTCCCAAGTCAAACCCTCAGCTCTGTACTAAGGGTTTCCAGCAATTATCTTTGGAAATCTGCCTGCCACCACAGTCTTGTACAAGTAGTCTACTGTGGGCAGACCATGTCTCTCAAATAACCTCTTTATTGGCTGTTTATTTGATTTGATATAATGCTGTTATTATCATTTATAATTCATCCCCTCTAGTAATTAGTAGCAGTGAGAGAGAGAATAGGGAGGCACATTCTGTCACTCCTTATAAGGAAAGTTTGATTGATTGTAACCACGCCCCCTTTGAGATGATTAATGACCCATAAGTACCGCCCCCTTCTCTGATTGGTCGATGATTCAAGGAGGCGGGACATCCGGTTTTGAGGGGAGGGACATCCGGTTTAGGAGGGGGAGGGACATCTGGTTACGGAAGGGGAGGAGTTTTCAGATTTTTTTCAAAATTTTTTTTTTTTTATTTTCAGATTGTGTGTATTCCAAGGTTTTCAGATTAAACATTTCACAATATCTTCAGAAGGTATTTTGTGTGTGTGTGTGTGTGTGTATCTTCAGAATATAGTTTCACAACAATCTTAAGAATAAATGTGTGTGGTTTAAATTACAGAATTAAGAATAAAATACATTTTGTGTATTCCAAATGCCAAATGTAAAATACAATGTATTATTCTTCAGAAAGTGCTTTATTCCAAGTGGTGAGTGTGTGTTTCTTAAGAATGTGTGTTTTCTTGCAAGTGGTTGCTCAATAGCCGCTCTGTCAAACTGAATATCTCTCGGTCAGTTTGCTGTTTCTTTAAGCAGAAAGAATTCTCCCTCTCAGTAGACTGTCTCCACTCTGTAGGGTGAAATGACATTCAGAAACATTAGAGTGGTTCTGACACTGTCACGATTCTGAAAAGTGACACCCCCTTCGCTGTCATAGAAGCCGGGAGAATGACGATAGCGTATGGGATGGCTCAAAACTGCCATATGCAGCTTCTGTCAAAGCAGATTTATGACCCTCAGACTTCCCCCTTTCTGCAGAGGCGTGTGTGTCTGGGTGTGTGTGTGTGTGTGTGTGTGTGTGGGTGATTAGGCCCCTAGGTGTTAACGCTCACTGATGGAGAAAAGGCCATCAGTTTTAGGGGGAGGGCATGCATAGGGCCCTGTTAGAGTTAGAGCAAAACTCTGACATCTTTTTTCAGGCATCATTCAATGACAAATACAAGTGGCTTTGTATTTTTGTAACATGAAGGTATTGTAGAACGTTATAGCCATAACATAATTTGAGTTCACACAATGGAATGGTTCACATAACATAATTCTGTATAAAAGAAAAGGAGCCTACAAATTTATGATGAATATTGTTTATCGCTGTAACATAATCTGACCATTGAAGCGCAAATATCATCTGATAGTTTAAGAGAGAGTAAGGGTTTTGGATCGAGGTCCTAACTAGAATAACTGATAGACTAGCACTGGCCTCTCACAACTCTGTTTCCCCGGAGTCAGTGAGAGAAAAAAGGTGATATAGATAATGGTCATTTCTTATCTATCATAGAACTTATGGAGCGTTATGAGCACAATTTAAACCAGGTACTAAAAAATTAACGGATTAGATTCCAATTCCACTATAACCTCTATCCTACTTGCAGTGGTTATGGCTAATAAAACGTTCTATTATTCTAACCTGTATGGGCTGTTGTAGCGTGGCTGGTGTCCTGGGGGGAGGGATGTCGGTCTGATGTCAGCCTGGACGCGGTGCTGACCGGGGGGTTGCCAGCGGTGGCAGGGGCAGGGTGGGGAACTTACAGCTGAAAGGGTCTCCCCTACGCCTATGTGTGTATGTGTGTGTGTGTTTTGATTGATTGATTGAAAACGTTATTAACAGATTGCAGAATGGGTACAATACAGTACATCTCAATACACACAATGTTAAGGGGATACAGACCAGAGAAAGATTTTCGTCTTGTTTGCATCAGGGTCCCCCATTCTCAATTCATCAGGACATATATGACATACATGACATACAGATAGACAGTACTGCTACAACCATACATTTATGACATACCAGATTTACAAATACAGCATTGTTTGTGATACAAAAATAGTCCAGAAAGAGAGTATATACATTTGACGTAAAAACTGTACGTGTGTGTGTGTGTGTGTGTGTCCAAGCTGTTTCAGCTGTTTTTAACTGTTTTTAACTGTTTCAAAAGGGTGTGTGTGTGTGTGTCCAAGCTGTTTCAGCTGTTTTAGCTGTTTCAAAAGGGTATTTCATGTGTATTTTTTTTTTACACCACTAATATTAGAACTGGAGGTTATACTATAATACAATCTCACTAAGCTTTACGTTTTGAGTTGAAGATTTGTAGCTTGGTCCTGAGTTGTTTTTTACCTACCAGATATTCTGTAGCAGGCTGAATGTGAATAAAACACATTGAAAGCCTGGTCAAGAGGCTAAAAGTGAGGTTGGGTTTCTTTTTCAGAAACAAATCGTGCTTTTTCTTTGAATGTCAATGATGCACCTAGAAATATAAACATATCAAAACATGAAACTGGGTGATACACATAAAATAGACGTTTTACACAATGCGGTTTGATAAAAAGTGCTTAAACATTACAGTATTTTTTAGAAGGGTAGTACTGTCAAGCCCCAAAGATATCTCTCCTGTTCTAAGATACATTATACAACTCATTTCTGAATTACAGAATTACAGAACAGGGTCTAGTTAAAAATGTTTTTTTCAGGTACACTAAATAATAAGAAAGCCCCTGAGTACTACTTTTGCTCTCAATATTTTGACCTGCATTACAAACTATAGTATACACACAGCATGAAATATTCAATCAAGACAAAGATGACAGTTCTAGGGTAAATAAAATGTAATTCCATACAAGGGTCAGACAGATCTCTACGAGTGAGAGGATAATGCTAATTTGTCAGGGGGCTGACATGTATCACCCGCAGCCCCCATCACACCTCAGTCCTTTGTAAGACAAACAGTTTTGGTGCTACAATTACACAAAGATTAGATTCGTTTTAGTGTTTCCATTTTATCAGGATGTAGGTGAATACAAATCTATAATCTATATAATAATAATAAGTTGTATTTGTATACCAAAGGTCATGCAAGAATTGGAACTCAAAAAGGTTTCACAGCAGTAAAACAGACTTAGCCATAATGTATGCAAAGATAATTTGCACAAAAGAGTAAGACAGTAAGTGCACAAATAAAATCAGCATTAAATAGTCAAGATAAGGTCTAGAACATTCAAATATATTATTTTTGTATTTACTATAGACAATTTGTATTTATATCTTTGTTATATGAAAACATGGATGCACCAGATTTAGCAGAAGCTAATTTCCATGTGTAGTCTATACAGAGAACATGATAAGCATATATCCTTTTATTGACCCCTCTTTTATATCCTAAAAGGCCTTATTGTTTAATGTTTGAGTGTCAATGATACACATAAAATATAAGCATATCAAATCATGAAACTGGCCGATACACTTAAAATAGACATATCAACCTAGTTTTTAGCTGTTTTCACAATACGGGGTGATAATAAAAGGGTAAAATAATTTTTTTTATAAAAAGTGCTTCAACACAACACTATTTTAGAAGTTTAGCACGATGAGTTACCTTACATCGTTCAGTTACACACGATAGGAAATATTCAAACAGCTCAAAGATGATAATTCGAAGGTAAATTAAAATCTAACTCACTCACCATAGTTAGTGTATAGTATGGCTAACATGTATGAAAGTAACATAAAGCCGTTATTAGAGTTGTTGATACAATATTATAATTCATAATAATTTTGCAGAAAAAAGCTAAATACAGAGTATTACCGGCGAGGTTGTGTGCTCCTTGTCCCGATGATTGAAGGAAATTCACTTTAAGAACCATTTAGCATGAAACATCTTAAAACAAAGATGTATTTTATACATTATAACCATGAAAATAATGCAATGTTAGGTTTTACCGTGATTATAGTGTTCACAGATAGGAATGTATCCAGGACACATTCAGTAACATCAGTAACCCTGAACAGATGTGTGAAGTCAGAGATAGGAATGTATCATTCACATTCAATTATCCAAATGTACTCTGTTTGAGTCAAATTTACTCTGTGAAATGTATTGTGTAGCAAAAAACAATTCATATTGTTTCAGTGATGGCCTGGCTGATAGGTCTATTGTCGACATGTCTTATTTCTACATGAAAGATTTGCTTCATTCACACAATAAATATGCTGTTTGTGTAAAAATAATGTATAATATCCAGACTGATTCACTGTATAGTGAATCCAGGGGTATAGTGGATCGATTATATTTTGTATGAAGCACCTTAAAACAATGAGGCATTTCATTTATAATATCAAAACATGTCTTATGTTCTATAAGATATTCTTATATATCTACAAGTTTTATATAGAATGATGTAAAAAGAGTTCTACTAATATATTTCACTTTAAAAACGTGTACAGAAAGATAAATATCCGACCCCCGGAGCCCTGTCGGAGTGTATACAGGTTCTGTACAGTATACCATATGCAAATCCCATATGGTCTAGCGGTAAGGATGCCCTGGTTTCAACAGGGAGGCACGGGTTCGACTCCTGCTATGGGAATAACACCTTTTTCTATACATAGCAAATGTGTTGGTATGTTTTATTGTAACTGTTTGGTTGTTTTTAGTGCAAGACTGTTGCATCATCTAAGAAGGGTCCGAGGTGCATTTTCGTCCTATCGATAGTTTTTTACATACCTTTGCAAGGATATGTATGACTGTGTTGCATTCATTTATTTAAAATTTTGTGGACTTTATGGTATTTTATGGTTTATTTATGATTTATCGTGATACTTCTTCTTGACTTGTTTAAATAAGATGTGTTTAACCCGAGGGGTCATTAATGTATGTATTTTAGGACTTTACAAATATGATTTGATCCTAACAAATGTTAAAAATGTTTTCATGCATTACATTTAACAGACAGTGGTGACATTTCGAAGTCTTAAAGGGATCACATTCACATAGCTGAACTTAGAATCATTCAAAACAATTATTACACTTTTGAGGTAGAAAGAAGCGCAGTTGTGTATATTATAATTTTTTTTATTAAAGAATATTGCAGATCATGCTGTAACCTTTTTTATCAATAATATAAGCGTGCATAACATCAATAATGTGATTAATATCTAAAGTTTCTAAACACTTATGATTTTTCAGCTTAAAAGCCGTAACATCCACTATTACGGTGTATAAACATAACAGGTGTGCTCTGTTAAAATGACCATTCATATGATCTAAAATAGTAACTAAGCCGTTTTCAGATAGAAGACTTTCATCCTCTGAGAGTGTCTCTATCATATATTGCCAATTATTTAACAAGCCTTTCTCTCTCACCAGCTTCAACATATTTTCAAAAAGCCTTAAGCGCAGGCTATTGACATTCCCGGTTACCCATCGATGTACAATTGTCCTGACATCTCCGCGGCGGTCACTAAGGCTTTAAGAGTAGCTACTTTGATTGGGAAGTGGAGGGTTTTTCTTCTAGTAGGACACAGTCTCTTAACCATACCCTGGGTTGGGGATAGCAGTGATGATGTTTTGTTGCGATAGGTATTTCTTCGGGGTCAGGGTGGAATACATCAGATTCTAATGTAGAAGAACCCGTGTACCAGGGGCTATTACGAGGAGGGGGGTCCATACACCTGACGGGGTTTGACGGTGGTGACTCCGGCGATGAAGTCTCCCAAATCGTTGTAAGAGGGCTGTAACTAGTCCTAGGGGTGTCTAGGAGGCTTTGCAATGAAAAAGTTTTAGTTGAACCATACAGGGGTACGGGTAATGTCTCAACTTCCTCGTCTGGAGCGTATAGTGGAGACAGGCTATCTAGTGTATCCGAGGCATGCTTAGAAGGATCTTCCCTGTGTCTCACATAGTAAGCAAAGTTTGATCGCGTTGAAGTAGGGTCACCGAATCTATAACCGCCAGCGGGTAGTGTCTCAACATCGTCAGGCGTGTATAGTGGAGACAGGCTATCTAGTGTATCCAATGCAGAGTTAGCAGGATCAGCCTCATGTGACACATACAAAGCCATGATTGCTATCTAAAAGTACAAAATGCACTGTAAGTCTTTTTAAAGGAGGATTTAGGGTTGACACGCCCCATCCTCCGCCCCCTCGCATGGTCACTCCCAATCCATCTCCTCTAAATCGTCGGCTGGATGGAGCCATCTTCTAAAATATGCCAGGTCTGTCCTCACCTTAACCCCTTCTTTAGTAACCATTCCGCAAGTCCGAAGACATTCTAACCAGGCCGGTACCGGTACTGAGAAGAGGATATACTCATGACTTGTATTAAGGAACCTTGAGAAGATGGTTAGATTAGTCTCTACACCAAAAGCCAGAGTACTTTTTATAGATATCCGCCCGTAATACACATACCCGTAGTCTATTGAGCTTATTACCAGGGTTAATATATGCCCGTCCTTAAGCGTTCTACCCACTACTCCGTCCATAGCCTCATACAAAGCTTTATTTAGTTGCCAAAATTCACTCTCCGATAGGTCTATCTCAGATCTTCTTCCAACACCCTGGAAATTCTCCAAGGAGGTCTTGTAGAACAGAACTCTCTCAAATTTAACATCATAACAGAATCCTAGCACACCATCCCTGAGGGGTCATATCTCGGTGTAAAACACGCTACCAAATTTGGATGGTGCAAGTAACTCGGCCTTAAAATGTGCTACTCGGGCTGACGTGCGTATAGTAGATGTAGCTAGACTGCTCGCCATTTTTCTTTCTAGGGTCTCTCTAAGAGGGAACTCTCTAAATATATAGGTTTTTATCCAACCCTGACTGCCTATATAGCGTCATATAGACCCGTCCGCAGCTTCGCCCCCACCACCATACAGAAATACATCCACCTAGACATACACACCCACACAATCTTTTTGACAGTCACAGTCCTTGACAGAAACTTTGAAGTATCAACTGTTGTTTAAAGGATCGTAGCATAGGAAATGGGGAATTTCTTCAGTAGGACTACCAGCTGTATTACGAGCTCTATAAACTATGATATCGCATTACTTTTAAAGCATGCTATAGCTAATAAAGTCAACGATGCCCACTTGTACACTGTAACCGGGAATGTCAATAGCCTGCGCTTAAGGCTTTTTGAAAATATGTTGAAGCTGGTGAGAGAGAAAGGCTTGTTAAATAATTGGCAATATATGATAGAGACACTCTCAGAGGATGAAAGTCTTCTATCTGAAAACGGCTTAGTTACTATTTTAGATCATATGAATGGTCATTTTAACAGAGCACACCTGTTATGTTTATACACCGTAATAGTGGATGTTACGGCTTTTAAGCTGAAAAATCATAAGTGTTTAGAAACTTTAGATATTAATCACATTATTGATGTTATGCGTGTTTCCGAGAGTAGGTTGAAACTATTTCCTGGCGGTACCGGGGGTGAGGTCCTGGATCGTAGCAAGGACGAAAGGACGAGTAGCAAGATTCTCCGTGGGAGGAATAGCGAGCCGTCTTATCAGCTACACACAAAGGACTATGTCGGAAGGCAAGGATATTTATGAAAGACGAGGAAGGTTTTCCTTGTTATTTTGAGTTTTAACGAGACGGAAGACGACAGTGTGAGTAATAGCACAGCTCCAGGGCAACGGAACTGCCCCGTGTAGGGGAGAGAAACGGACATATCCGGGGTGACGGAAGCTGCCCCGTTTAGGAGAGAGCGACGGACAGCTCTCTTGTATGATATTTCATAAAGACCCCGGTTGTGAAGTGAGTGACCCACCACCACCACCATCACCACCACCATCACCACCACCACCACCACCATCACCACCACCACCACCATCATCATCATCATCACCACCACCACCACCAGCTAAGTACCTAGCTTAGCTTCAGCTTAGCCTAACCTGAAAAGAATTAAAGGAAGATGCCGGGACTCGGCTCTCCCACAGAATGTACTAATTGCTTGGAGATGAGAAAGAGGATTGTAGAGCTGGAGGCTCGGGTTTCTACCCTGTACCAAATACAGCAGGATGAGCAACTCATTGACTCTATTTATGAAGCTACTACAAATATAGCCAACAATACCATGATTGAGAACTGGCCTATGCTAGTAACTACAGAACAGCACCACCCAAAAGACGGTCCTTGGCACAACCAAGGAGCTAGACCAAAGCAGTGGATCACCGTCAAGGATAAAAGGAGAAATAAACGATCCAGGACCTCACCCCCGGTACCGCCAGGAAATAGTTTCAACCTACTCTCGGAAACACGCATATCAACACCCAAGGCAAAGAGACATAGAAGCATAGCTAACAACGCTAACGAAGAAAACAGCGAGCGTAACGGAGCTCACGCTAACGACGCTAATAGCAAGAATACCGGAGCTCACGCTAACACTAGCGAAGCAAACAGCTGGCATGCCGGAGCTCACGCTAATGCTAGCGAAGCACACGCTAACGACGAGACGATGAGGAAAACAGAGCCACTAGCGACACGGCTGGCAAACACGACCCAGACCGAGCGAACGGCTAACAGCGAAGAGACTATCATGCGCCGAGAACGTCGCGGTAGCCAACGCCGAAGGTACGGGACCAGCGTTAACATGCCGGCTACTGAGAAGGCTAACGAGGCTTCACCAAGGCCACAGGACTGTGGAAAGAACCGGCAGACTAGGCCTAGCCCAAAAACAAACGGCCCCAAAACTGTTGGAAAGAAAAATGCTAACCTCACACAGAAAATAGACTGCATACTGATTGGAGATTCCATAACAAGGTATGTGGAGATGGCAAACACAGAAAATATCTGTCTAGACAATACAACTGTGAAAGAGCTAGCCGAAAAACTTCCAACACTAATCAGACCAGGAATAACAAAAATTGTCATTCACTCTGGATCGTTTGACATCCTGCGAAAGAAGACTGGCACAGAGACTTTGAAAGACGATTTCACACGTTTAATGAACACACTAGACAAACATCAGTCTGTGTACACAAACACTGATGTGTCCATCAGTGGACCAATTGCATGCTTTCTTCATGGTTAGGGGCTGCATGTCTCGTACACGGCCTGAAATTCATTGACAACTTCAATGTTTTCTGGAATAACCCAGAACGTTTTCAAAGAAATGGCTTCTTCCCAAATCGCTTAGGTTCAAAGCTTCTATCAGCAAACATGCGTCATGCCTTGATGGCCTCCAAGAATATTAAGCTCATACCAGCACGAGAGATAGTCATGAAGGACACAATCTCACCACGAAGTACAGCACAAGACGTCCCGTCCCCCCCCCCCCCCCCATATCACACAAGGCCATCTCGTCTGATCAAATGTCCCCGAAAGCACAGTGCAGTCAGTACGGTACAGTATAGCACAATTACCATGCCATCTCTCAAAACATACAAGTAATCATAACTAGCCAATGGCATGGTGAAAAATATACGCCACCAATGCGTTTACCTGCTATTAACCTCAGGGCCATCACGGTCAAACCAAAGCAGACCTCCTCTAAAGAAGTCCAACAAATAAAATTAGCTTTCCTAAATGTCAGATCACTGAATAATAAAACATTCTTAGTAAATGATCTGATTAAAGAAAATAACTTAGATTGCATCTGCCTAGTAGAGACATGGCTAAATAATGACACAGCTACATCAATAATGATAGAAGCTTGTCCACCAGACTATAACTTTTTTCAAATACCCAGAAAAAATAAAAGGGGCGGAGGAGTTGCAGCAATCTTCTCCTCAAAACTCTTGTTTAGAATCACAGAACTAGGCGAGTTCATGTCAATGGAATATCTTGCCATTGAACTAAAAACAGAATCAACTATTATTGTCACAATATACCGCCCGCCTAGACACTCACCAATATTTATACAGGAGCTCTCTGAACTGATCTCACTATGTGTTACCGGATATGATAAGGTGATCCTAAATGGAGACCTGAACATCCATTTTAATAAGAAAACAGACTCCAAAACTATGGAACTAAAAAATCTACTGGATAGCTTTGACCTAATACAGCATATAACAAATGCAACTCACCGGCTTGGGAATACACTAGACTTAGTTATAACAACAACTGGGCTAAGCATAACAAATATCTCAATAACTGAATTATCTCTCTCCGACCATCACTGTATATTTTTTGATACTCAAATAACCCTTACTAAAACAAAAAAAGAAATCATAGTTAAAAAGAGGCTCCTAAACGACAAAGCTGAATCAAAGTTCATTGATCTTATCAGACTACATGAACCACACAATCATGACAGCTCTCTAAATGAAATGGTAGAAAATCTCAATGATGCAATGTCATCTATATTAAATTCTGTCGCCCCATTAAAAACGAAAAAGAAGAAAACTAGAGCCTCGCCCTGGTTAAACTATAATACGGTCAACGAAGAAAAAAGGAAATGTCGTGCAGCGGAGCGAAAATGGAGAAAAACAAAAACCACCATATGCTGTGATATATACAAAGATGCTTTAACTGCTTATAATAAAACCATCCGCTTAGCAAGGAAAGATTACTTCTCTAAAATCATTACAGAAAATGCTGGAAACTCCAGAATCCTCTTTTCCACTATTAATGTACTACTCAACACTGCCCCTACACCTCCTCAGTCATCAACGGTTAAGTGTGAAGAACTTGCACTATTCTTTAACAACAAAATAACCTTGATCAGGGCCAGCATTACTCATGATGGAAATAAAGTTGATTGCGGCAAACCGTGCAATGTAACCATGAGAAGTTTCACATGCATCACATTAGATGTACTCTGCAAAACTGTCTCAGAATGTAACTCCTCCACCTCAGACATTGACCCTATACCTACAGCTTTCTTCAAACGGGTATTTAATAGTGTTTCAAGCCCTGTGCTAGATATCATAAACACTTCCCTTAGGACTGGTATTTTCCCGGATGCCTTTAAAACAGCAGTTGTAAAGCCATTACTAAAAAAACCTAACTTGGATAGTAATGAAATGGCAAATTATCGTCCAATATCCAACCTACCATTCATTAGTAAAGTACTTGAAAAGATAGTTTCAGTTCAAATAAATTCCTTTCTTGAAGAAAACAACATCTTAGAAGAATTTCAGTCAGGATTCAGAAAATATCATAGCACTGAAACTGCCCTCACCAAAATAATCAGTGACCTCAGACTAAACTCTGACGAGAATAAGATCTCCATCCTTATCCTGTTAGATCTCAGTGCAGCATTTGATACAATCGATCACGATATTCTAATCGATCGTCTTGAAAACCATGTCGGTTTCTCAGACCATGTGCTGGGCTGGTTTAAAACATACATCAGAGGGAGGAAATTCTATGTTAAACTAGGAGATCACATGTCTGATATATACGACAACAACTATGGAGTTGCACAAGGGAGTTGCTTAGGTCCTTTACTCTTCTCCCTTTACATGTTACCGCTGGGTGATATCATCAGAGAACATAATGTAGATTTCCATAGCTATGCGGATGATACACAACTGTACATATCTGCTGAACCAAATGATACAGTGATTAGCTCCATTACAGACTGCTTACTGGCAATAAATAAATGGATGAGTAAGAACTTCCTGAAACTAAACGAGAACAAAACTGAAATTCTAATTATCGGCTCCAAAACTAAAAAAGAAACATTAATAAAGAACCTGGGGGGACTAACCCCTTGGATCAAATCTGAGGTCACTAGTCTTGGGGTTATCATAGATTCAGAACTGAACTTCAATTCTCATATTAGCAAAGTGACGAAAACATCGTTCTTCCATCTCAGAAATATAGCAAAAGTACGACCATTTATTAATCAGAACGATGCTGAGAAGCTAATTCATGCATTCATATCTAGCCGGTTAGACTACTGTAATGCACTTTTCACAGGTCTCCCTAAGAAAACCACAGAGAGGCTTCAGCTAATCCAAAACTCTGCAGCCCGACTGCTAACTAGAACCAAAAGGAGAGAGCACATTAGTCCAGTCCTAGCCGCTTTACACTGGCTTCCTGTAACATTTAGAATTGACTTTAAGGTCCTTCTCCTTACATACAAAGCTCTAAATGGACAGGGACCTAGCTACATCGCCAACACTCTAATAAATTACACACCAGCAAGAACACTGCGATCATCAGCTGCTGGACTACTAGAGGCTCCCAGAAGCAGTCAAAAGAGGATCGGTAATGCAGCCTTTATCAACTATGCCCCAAAACTATGGAACAAACTACCCCAAAACATCAGGGAAGCCAACTCGCTAGACATCTTTAAAAGACAGCTTAAAACCTATCTCTTTGCTCAGGCATTTCACTGATAGATATCTGCTACCACCTAGTGGCAAGAGGAAACATCAGGGATATCCTGACACAACTTGTATTTATTCTTACCCTGCCTACTCCTTTACACTGCCTATCAAATTCATGTGTCGGTTATTGCACTTTTTACTTCTTACTGATGACTATTTTTAAACTGAATCATTTTAAACTATTCTTATTATTTGCTAGATCCAAATGTGAAACACTGATTATTTATGACTATTTTTAAACTGAATCATTTTATTCTTATTATTTGCTAGATCCAAATGTGAAACACTGTGATTATTTGTTCATGAATTACAGGAGTATTACTGAATAGAGAGCCTATTAGGATGCTAGATCCTAATGTGAAACACTGTGATTTGCCATATCTTGCTATGCTCGCTCATGCCTGTATTTTTTATGTCCGTTCTATTTTATAATTTTTTGACTATTTTTAAACTGAATCATTTTAAACTATTTTTACTATTTGTGTTACTGAAAACTGTAAGCGGAGAGCCTATTGGGATGCTAGATCCTAATGTGAAACACTGTGATTCTACCTGTCTATCTTTTTATGCTCGCTTATGCCTGTATTTTTTGCTGTTGTGAAGCACTTTGAACTGCAACCTCTGTATGAAAAGTGCTATACAAATAAAGTTATTATTATTATTATTATTATTATATTTCTAGGTGCATCATTGACATTCAAAGAAAAAGCACGATTTGTTTCTGAAAAAGAAACCCAACCTCACTTTTAGCCTCTTGACCAGGCTTTCAATGTTTTTATTCACATTCAGCCTGCTACAGAATATCTGGTAGGTAAAAAACAACTCAGGACCAAGCTACAAATCTTCAACTCAAAACGTAAAGCTTAGTGAGATTGTATTATAGTGTAACCTCCAGTTCTAATATTAGTGGTGTAAAAAAAAAAGACACATGAAATACCCTTTTGAAACAGCTAAAACAGCTGAAACAGCTTGGACACACACACACACACACACACACACACACACACACACACACACACACACACACGTACAGTTTTTACGTCAAATGTATATACTCTCTTTTCTGGACTCTTTTTGTATCACAAACAATGCTGTATTTGTAAATCTGGTATGTCATAAATGTATGGTTGTAGCAGTACTGTCTATCTGTATGTCATGTATGTCATATATGTCCTGATGAATTGAGAATGGGGGACCCTGATGCAAACAAGACGAAAGTCTTTCTCTGGTCTGTATCCCCTTAACATTGTGTGTATTGAGCTGTACTGTATTGTACCCATTCTGCAATCTGTTAATAACGTTTTCAATCAATCAATCAAAACACACACACACATACACACATTGGCGTAGGGGAGACCCTTTCGGCTGTAAGTTCCCCACCCTGCCCCTGCCACCGCTGGCAACCCCCCGGTCAGCACCGCGTCCAGGCTGACATCAGACCGACATCCCTCCCCCCAGTACACCAGCCACGCTACAACAGCCCATACAGGTTAGAATAATAGAACGTTTTATTAGCCATAACCACTGCGAGTAGGATAGAGGTTATAGTGGAATTGGAATCTAATCCGTAAATTTTTTAGTACCTGGTTTAAATTGTGCTCATAACGCTCCATAAATTCTATGATAGATAAGAAATGACCATTATCTATATCACCTTCTTTCTCTCACTGACTCCGGGGAAACAGAGTTGTGAGAGGCCAGTGCTAGTCTATCAGTTATTCTAGTTAGGACCTCGATCCAAAACCCTTACTCTCTCTTAAACTATCAGATGATATTTGCGCTTCAATGGTCAGATTATGTTACAGCGATAAACAATATTCATCATAAATTTGTAGGCTCCTTTTCTTTTATACAGAATTATGTTATGTGAACCATTCCATTGTGTGAACTCAAATTATGTTATGGCTATAACGTTCTACAATACCTTCATGTTACAAAAATACAAAGCCACTTGTATTTGTCATTGAATGATGCCTGAAAAAAGATGTCAGAGTTTTGCTCTAACTCTAACAGGGCCCTATGCATGCCCTCCCCTTAAAACTGATGGCCTTTTCTCCATCAGTGAGCGTTAACACCTAGGGGCCTAATCACCCACACACACACACACACACACACACACACACACACACACACACACACACACACCCAGACACACACGCCTCTGCAGAAAGGGGGAAGTCTGAGGGTCATAAATCTGCTTTGACAGAAGCTGCATATGGCAGTTTTGAGCCATCCCATTCGCTATCATCATTCTCTCGGCTTCTATGACAGCGAAGGGGGTGTCACTTTTCAGAATCATGACAGTGTCAGAACCACTCTAATGTTTCTGAATGTCATTTCACCCTACAGAGTGGAGACAGTCTACTGAGAGGGAGAATTCTTTCTGCTTAAAGAAACAGCAAACTGACCGAGAGATATTCAGTTTGACAGAGAGGCTATTGAGCAACCACTTGCAAGAAAATACACATTCTTAAGAAACACACACTCACCACTTGGAATAAAGCACTTTCTGAAGAATAATACATTGTATTTTACATTTGGCATTTGGAATACACAAAATGTATTTTATTCTTAATTCTGTAACTTAAACCACACACATTTATTCTTACGATTGTTGTGAAACTATATTCTGAAGATACACACACACAAAATACCTTCTGAAGATATTGTGAAATGTTTAATCTGAAAACCTTGGAATACACACAATCTGAAAATAAAAAAAACGTTTGAATCTTTTATTTTGAAGAACTTTTTTTTATTTAAAAAAATTTAAACTTTTATTTTGAAAAAAATCTGAAAACTCCTCCCCTTCCGTAACCAGATGTCCCTCCCCCTCCTAAACCGGATGTCCCTCCCCTCAAAACCGGATGTCCCGCCTCCTTGAATCCTCGACCAATCAGAGAAGGGGGCGGGACTTATGGGTCATAAATTATCTCAAAAGGGGCGTGGTTACAATCAATCAAACTTTCCTTATAAGGAGTGACAGAATGTGCCTCCCTATTCTCTCTCTGCAGTGGTTCTTTAATACTAACAGCAGGTTTCAGACTGCCCCCCCCCCCCCCCCCCCCCCGCTGTCACCCAGAGACACATTTCCTCTCCTCTCTTCTCTCATCCTCCCCTGCACTCCTCTTCTCTCTCCTCCTCTCCTCTCTTCTTCTCTCTCCTCCTCCCCTGCACTCCTCTCCTCTTCTCTCTCCTCCTCCCCTGCACTTGTCTTCTCTTCTCCTACAGTGATCGGGGTATGAGATGGAGGGGGGCCACGGCCATCTGTAGTGCAGGTACATATGCAGATAGGAACAGATTGCTCCAGAGGAGAGAGGAGAGGAGAAGAGAAGAGAAGAGAAGAGAAGAGAAGAGAAGAGAAGAGAAGAGAAGAGAAGAGAAGAGAAGAGAAGAGAAGAGAAGAGAAGAGAAGAGAAGAGAAGAGAAGAGAAGAGAAGAGAAGAGAAGAGAAGAGAAGAGAAGAGAAGAAGAAGAAGAAGAGAAGAGAAGAGCGGGGAGCAGAGGAGACGAGACAAGACGAGACAAGAGGAGAAGATAGGAGGGGAGAGGAAAGGAGAAGAGAGTAGAAGAGAGGGGAGGAGGAGAGGAGAGGAGAGGAGAGGAGAGGAGAGGAGAGGAGAGGAGAGGAGAGGAGAGGAGAGGAGAGGAGAGGAGAGGAGAGGAGAGGAGAGGAGAGGAGAGGAGAGGAGAGGAGAGGAGAGGAAAATACATTTGACCACAATTCAGTGTGTCTGTACAAAGTGAGAAGCCTGGATGAAAACAGATAAAAGTGATGCTTTAAATCCCCTCCCAAAAATAATGCTATGTTCATATTATGTTCTATAAATTAATATTGAATAACAATTTGTATATATGTTTTATTTGACAAAATTGTTCATTAAACTACTGAAAATTACCCTACAACTATACACCTTTACTCTCAATGAGAATGCAAGGATCTATAGATATGGCAATTGCCAACAAGCATCCATTAATATTCACAAGGAATTCAATACCTACTCAGCTGTCCATGTATGCTGAAGCAAAAGGTGTCAAGAATTTTTCATCTCCACAGGGGAATCCCGGTGTCATAGCAGAAACAGCCATGACAATGAAGAGAACAGGAGAGTAGAGGTAGGAATAAGGATCCAAACAGACCAGGATAATAAGCATAAAATAGAAATTGAAAATAAAGATCAGATCTGCTCTGGATCTCTGCGTGAGTGAACAGGTGCATCCTCAATATGCGCATATGTACAGCCCACCCTGGTATAATACCTGACTCTATCCTATATCTACCCCAGGTACAAATATATAGAGCTAACTTACATCTACCCTGTAGAAATCTTGGTCTGCCCCGGTATAAATAAACAGATTAAACATATATCAGTCTTATCAATAAATATAAATGTACACATAGGAATATGATTGAGAATGTGGATACATGAATGAATGAATATGTGACTCCATGCAGGGTTCAGTAGTTAAAATCGGTTCTAACAGTTCTCCAGCAGTTAACCAGATCAATCCTTGCCCTAGCTTGTGGAACTTTATGGCTACTGGGACAAAGGACTGATCAAGGTGATTTGTGGAGTGTTCTCCAGGATAGCATCCAGCGTCCTCCTCCTTCTCCTCTCCACAACTACCTCTAGATCAGGGGTGGCCAACTCGTGGCTCGCGCGCTGCATGCGGCTCTTTGCCTGTCAATGTGAGGCTCCTCAATCCATTCATGAAAAAAAAAGAAAAATTTATATTATTTTGGATTATGGATAGGGCCAAATCTCCCCTTTCCAATGGCAGAGTTCAATCTGGATTTAGTACCACCAGGCGTGATTCACAAACCATGAATGAAATCTACTGTAAGTACAGTTACTTTTTTATAATGTAGATTTCTCCACCATTTTTCATCAGATTGCAATGCCGTTTTTTGCTAGACATTCACAGAAAGGTAGAGAAACTAACTGCATTCTGTTTTATGGCAATAATGTTCAGGTTTGTGGGAGATAACCCCGAAAAATAAGAGAAATAAAAAAGTAAACCCAGAAGTCAGATGATTGACAGGGGCTGGCGTGAGCTGGGTAGTGTAGTTTTTCGGAATTCGAAAGCCCATCGAAAGCCATGGGTCTCTTCCTTCAAAAGACTACACTCACTTTTGGCTGCGCCACTTCCTCCTGTCAATATGCGCCGGTTTCAGATTCAATGCCCTGAGATTTCTATAATCTTATTTAACTAATAATAGTTTAAAATCATTGGTAAACAAACGTAATGCTGAAAATATACACTTTGACTGCTGTTTTTACACTGTTAGGGTATTTACTCTTGGCTACATTTGAAAAGAAAACGCAATGCAACATTAATTCATACATTCTGTAGAGATGGATTTATGGCGTGATGTCATTTGCAGTCCAGTACCGGACCGCTCTGGCTTAAGAGGTTAACCATGTGAGGCCCAAATAAAAAAGACATTAGCAACTTCAGAGGTCAGATGGTGGGACCTATAAACACATGAAGGGTGCCGTGACTGAAAAAAAGGTTGAGAAACGCTGGTATATATGGTGTGGCTCTTTGTGGTACCACAGTAATTTTTGTGGCTCTTAGTCTCTGACTGGTTGGCCACCCCTGCTCTAGATTGTCCAGTTGGAATCCCACTACGGAGCTAACCTTCCTCACCAGCTTGTTCGGTGCGTGTGCGTGTGCATCCGTCCGTCCGTCCGTCCGTCCGTCCGTCCGTCCGTCCGTCCGTCCGTCTGTCTGTCTGTTCTATCTATCTATCTATCTATCTATCTATCTATCTATCTATCTATCTATCTATCTATCTATCTATCTATCTATCTATCTATCTATCTATCTACACAGCATACCAAGACGAAGAAGAGGACACTGGCTACTACAGACTGGTAAACGTCTGCACACCAAGCTGTCCCTTCCTGTAGAGGGCCTCTGTGTTGTCCCACCAGTCCAGTTTATTGTTCATGTGTACTCCTAGGAACTTGTAGGTGTCCGTCACCTCCACCTCTCCCTCAGATAGTGATGGGAGTTGGGGGCCTCTTCTTACTCCACCGGTAGTCCACCATCACCTCCTTGGTATTGCCGATTTTGACTTAGAGGTGGTTGTTGTTACACCACCCTACAAAGCTCTCCACCAGTTTATGTGGAATTAATAGAATACTAATTCAGTACTTGAATTTTCAAGATGCAAAGCACTTTAATACAGTACAAAACGCAACAGCAACT
>NC_140168.1:80694285-80734285 GCF_963971535.1 Notolepis coatsorum
AAGTTGCACACTTACAATTCATTATGAATTGAAAATGGGGGACCCTGATGTAAACAAGACGAAAGTCTTTCTCTGGTCTGCATGCCCTTAACAATTGTGTGTATTGAGCCGTACTGTACTGTACCCATTCTGCAATCTGTTAATAACATTTTCATTCAATCAATCAATCTGTGCGGTGATTGATTGAATGAAGATTTTATTTTGAGTCAATTTTAATGAACCAAATGAGAATATCAATACATATTTTTTTTATCTTTGACTGTGAATAACACCATGCTCAAATTGACCAGACCTATTATAGGAGGAACAACGTGAATTATTTTAAAGACTGCAGAGACTGCTTCCATGGTTACAGTCTCTCAGGTAATGACATGATTAGCCCCCTCTTGTCTTTAAGATCAGCGATGAAATGATGATGAGCGTCTTTCCCAGTGGAGCAACATTGTTGTGAAGGATCAGATTAAACCGAATATGTATATTTATTTATATATATATATTTAATTGTATTTGTATATCGTTTGATATCCCCTGTATATTCCTTGTACAATATGCACTGAATATCCCTTTAGTCTACTAAACAGCCCATAATAGTTTCATTCTACCATTGGACGAGAACCTGGCGCCAGGTTGCCATACCCCTAGGTCCAAGTTCAATCGTGCCGCCTAACATGTCGTGGCAAGCCCCGGTTCCGCGCAGGAATATGTCGGGCGAAATACGAATGGTACTATTTGTTCATAGCGCATATATATATGGCGCAAGTAAAGTAGAACTTTCTTTTTAGTCCAGTTCTTTACCCTCCAACAGAGTGACAGACGCAAAGCCTCCCCACGACGCACGTGTGGTGTAGTAAGGCCTACTTGGCCCAGAATAGGCATTGAGATATCGTGTAGATTAATAGTTGAATAGTCATAGTTTGGCACTATACCGTCGAGTTGGACGTATTCTATTAAGCTAATAATAGTCTATTTATGTATGGTGCATCGTTCGGTTAGAGTTCTAAAGTTATCAGTACCCCCATCGTTCCTGACGTTATCTGGACGCTTAACCAGGCTGAGCAGACCCCTAGTGGTGCTTGCATCCGAGGAGCTCCGGGCCAAGAGCGACTGGACCTGTATATTGGATTACTCTACCCGGACGACGGCGAGCCTTCCACGGCTTGGATTATGCTTTGGGTGCTTTGATTATTCCATGGATAAAGGCCAACACTGCGGAGTGTTGGAACTACCCCCCGGAGAGGACTCCAGGTGAGACGGCGCTCTACACCAGTGAGGTCGCCTCACGTCTCTCCGTTGTGGACCGGCAGCTACCGTCCACAGAGGGTCCAGCTGTATTCGTCTGCGGACCGAGGTTCTGTGGGCACCGTGTCCAAGACTTTGGATTCTCCCAAGACACCGTCGGCCAGATGGGATACCGCCAGCGGCTTCTCTAACCCCCCCCTCCTACTGTCTTACAACCAGCGGGACCCCCCCCCCCTTAGTGTATCCAGCTATAATCATTTAAGTACCATCGCTATCGTTTCCTAAATATTCCAGGTTGTATACTTACTCCCTGCGTAACCAGAGATTGGACATTCAATGTTGATTTACCTACGAATACTCATTTGCCATAAAAGTGCATATTTCATATTTCAAATCATAAATGTAATTAAGTGATCGTTGTATACACCTTTTGCTGTATTAAACCTTCGATTTGGTACATTTGTGTGGATTCGTTTCATCAGGTGGGAAAGTGTTCATCATACTTATATCTTGTACTGGATGGCCAGAAGTTAAAGTACATGAGGTAGTGGTATTAAATATCATATCTAACAATACAGTCAGGGAATTGTACCCCTCAGTTACAATTGGTCCTTCGAGCCGGAGGGTAACTAGTGTAATATTAATATAGTGTTATTAATATCGAAATGGCCTATGATGAACACTCCACGAAACGATCCTCCTAACCTAGAACGCCCGCGGCGCAGACGACAGACACCTCAGTACTTAGAGGCTTACACTGTCAGTCAACTACCTAGCCTTCGACAAACGGTAAACGCGGTAGAAGTAGAAAGTAAAATTATGTCCGACCTTAACGACCAGGTTTCCCCGACCACAGAGGCCCTAGTAGGTCCTAATGTAACTGACCAAGCTCACGGTGGGGACCAGGAGGGAACTGACATGCCTTTACCCCCCGCCACTACTCAAGAAGTAGTCCCCGACCAGCCCCGGGAGGAAGACGACCCTACAGAGAGAGAACTCTGCACGGAAGAAGAGGAGGAGAGCGCCGAGGAAATAGAGCTCCAGGACTCCCCAACGAGTACCCCCAGGAGTGGCTCACGCAGGAGCGGCTCACCTCCACTACCGCCTTCCCCCAACGAAGCGGAGAGGATACTACAACAGGCGTTCCTCGTCAGCCTGACAGCCTCTACCGAACGCGATCGTCTCCAAGCACAGACGCTTAGCGAGCGCGAACAACTCCAAGCGCAACAACGGAGCGAAGAAGAGCGCATACGCCTGGAGATGAGACGCCTTCAGATGGAAGAGAATATGGCAAGAGACCGAGCAGACACCCAGCGTGCCGCTGCCGGTGCCCAAAGAGACGCAGAGCGCGAACTCGCTCTCATCCAGCGCGAAGCCGAGCGCGACAGAATACAAGCCGAGCGCGACAAGCTACAAGCGCAGCTAATGGAGCAGCTGATCAAAAGGACAACACCCTCTCCCTCCGCCAGGGGTTCAAGGAACTCGTCGAGACAACAGTCAAGAGCAGCGTCTCCTCAACGAGCAAGCGACCCTGAACTTGACCAACAGACCGAGCCTATACCCCCCGCAGACCCCCTTCACAGACCGGTCCAAGCGAGACCCAGCTACAAGGAAGGAGCGGCATACACTGCGGAGAAGCTAAATAAACGATTACAGGATCTGGAAGATCTGATAGAGGAAGAAGAGGGAGAGGAGGAGAACCAAGCCCGACGACAGCACAGTACTCCACCGGACCAGGAGGTCCCATACAGTCCAGGCTATACCCCCGCAGCGCTGCGCTACAGACCCCCGACTCTATTCACGGGTGAGCACGACGCACGACCAGCCCCGAGGAATAGCACCTGGACCAGCGGGCCATGGTACCCTGCCAGTACCAGCCCACAGCGAGGCGCAAGAGGGGACTCGCCCAGGAGGTCCCTCCCCCAACGCTCGCCGATGTATCAGCCATCCACGGCGTCATACAATGCCACACCGTCATTCCCAGACTTCGCCTATGAGAGTCGAGCACAGTACACGGAGCTCCGGATGTGCTTAGAGACAATGATGGTGGATGTCGCTGATGAACGCCACAAGTATGCAATATTACTGAAGCACCTGAAAGTACCGCGAGCGCACAATATAGCGCTAGCCTATGCTACCTCTTCGACTCCATACACAGCGGCCCTTGCAGCGCTGGATCAGAGATATGGACGTATATGGGATTACGTAATCCAAGAGATAAGGCATATTGATCGCCTACCCCCAGCCACAGACAATCGCTCACTAGACGACCTGTCAATCAAAGTGCAGTCCCTGGTAGGGATGCTGGGAGCGCAACGGGAGAAGGGCATGCATGAGCTATACGCCAACTCTAACGTCGAGAGGATTTTGGAGAAGCTGCCACCCGCAAGACAGGAGCGCTTTAGGCGGCAGAGGGATTACCGGGATCCCAACGGCCCCGAGCCATCCCTCCTTGATCTAGCCGACTTCCTGGCGAGAGAAGTCAGCAGCTTACGACTGGATACCTTCGGGCGGAGCACGCCAAGCTCCAGAGAGGGACCCAGGAGAATAAATGATGGAAGAAGATCGGTGACTGTCATGCACCAATCAGAGTCAGTACCGAGCAGTAAGAGTCACAGCACCCCCTCGAGAAAAGAGAAGTGGAAGATAGCGTGTCCCTACTGTGAGAAAGAACACTGGCTGTCACAATGTGACCTATTCACAAAGATGAATGCAGAAGAAGTGAGTCAATGGATAAAGTCCAACCGGCGCTGTTATCGATGTGCGCGGCCCCACATGGCAGCCGAATGCCGCCTAAAGAAAAGGTGCAGCCGGTGCGATGGAGCCCATCTAGATATACTACACGATAGTAACGGAAGACGGCCTACACCTGCACCACGGAGCGGCACCAAGGCAAGTGTCATGTACATTGACCCCGCCAGCAGCAGCGGAGCCCAAGTGCTCTTAAAGGTAGTCCGTGTGACATTGAGCTACCAAGATAAAGTCATGGACACTTACGCCGTCCTTGATGACGGGTCAGAGAAGACCCTTCTGCTCGCATCCGCTGCGGCCCAGTTGGGACTGCGGGGGAGCAAGAACGAAATGACGATTCGGACAATAAGAAGAGATTTAAAGACGATAAAGGGCGAGAATGTCTCCTTCACCATCGCAGCAAACGGGCAGCCAGAGCGACGGTACAAGATCACAAATGCTTTCACCAGCCAAGAAATAGGACTATCGCAGTACACCTACCCTGTCACCAAGTTGATGGATAAATATGTGCACCTGCGTCAATTACCTATCCCGCTCATAGACGGCGCTACCCCGACCCTGCTGATAGGCTCCGACCATGCAGAACTCATAGTCCCGATTGACCGGGTCCATACAGGCCCCCGAGGCTGTCCTGCAGCAGTCGAGACCCGCCTAGGGTGGACCCTACAAGGCCCCCTCGCTAAATCTCTCAACCGAACAGCAGCCAATAGCTGCTTCCACTCCAGAACGACAGAAGAAGACACCACTCTCCTGCAGCATGTCGAGAGGCTATGGACCCTAGAGACAATGCCCTTTAAGAACGAAAAGAAAGATATTCGCTCTAAAGAAGACATTTACGCCATCAACCTACTCGAGCAGGGGACAAAGAGAGTCACAGTCGGCGGAGTGATGAGATACGCAACTCCACTCCTGAGGCGAGAGGGAATGCCCACCTTTCACGCAAAGAAAGACGCCACGGAGCGCTATCTACTGAACACAGAGCGGCGCCTAGCCAAAGACCCGGCTCAAGAGAGTGTGTACCGAGCTGAGATTGAGAAGCTAATCACAGCGGGACACGTAACAAAGATTGACATTAAAGAGGCCGATCAGACGACCGAATCATGGTACGTGCCGCATCACAAGGTCCATCACAATGGCAAGGATCGCATTGTGTTTAACTGCAGCTACCAGATCGGATCCCAAAATCTGAATAAAGAGCTCTTGCCCGGCCCCACACTCGGCCCCTCCCTACTAGGCGTGTTACTGCGCTTCCGCCAGGACAAGGTGGCTATCAGCGGGGATATCAAAGGGATGTTCTTGCAGGTGAGACTTGTAGAGGAGGACAAGCCTCTGCTACGGTTCCTATGGAGAGAGAAGATCGGAGATGAGAACCCAGCCATCTACCAGTGGGAAGTACTCCCCTTCGGAACCACATGCAGCCCGTGCTGTGCTACATTTGCACTACAGAAACACGTCACAGAGGACCCAACAGCAGATGAAGAGGTCCAACACAGTGTGAAGAACAGTTTCTACGTGGACAACTGTTTACAAAGCGTTTCGACTCAAGAAGAAGCCGAGGCTCTCCTAATCAAGTTACGCGCCTCCCTGATCAAAGGCGGCTTTGATCTCAGGCAGTGGGCCAGCAGTGACCCGCACGTATTGCGCAGCCTCTCCTCCGCGGACAAGGCTGCCAGCAGCGAGACCTGGATGGCGACAATCCCAGGAGAAGACCAAGAAATGACACTAGGACTAGTCTGGCGCTTCAAAACAGACTCGCTCCACTATAGACACAAACCCTTGGCTCCAGAGCAGGGAAGGTCGGCGGCGATACCGACCACCAGAAGGAGTGTGTACAGAACACTCGCCAGACAATATGACCCGTTGGGATGTATTCTACCTTACACCACCAGGGCAAAGATGATTGTACGAGCACTATGGGACAAGGACCAGGGCTGGGACGACCCAATACCCGCACACCTTGCCTCAACATGGAGAGAGTGGGAGACGGAACTCCGCTCACTCCCAGGTGTCAATATACGCCGCAGCTACTTCCCATCCATAGTGAGGCCAGAGACATGCGAGATTGATCTACACGTCTTCAGCGACGCCTCCGAAGTAGCCTACGGATCGGTGGCCTACCTGCGTGCCCAAGAGAGGGGAGGAAAGATACACACTGCTTTCATCCTGGCCTGCTCAAGAATAGCCCCACGTAAGCAACAATCTATCCCACGTCTAGAGCTCTGCGCAGCCCTCGCAGGAGCGCATCTAGCCACGTTAATCCAACGTGAACTCACCATTCCGGTGCATAGAACAATCTTGTGGTCAGATTCCACGACAGTACTCACATGGATCAAGTCTGATTCATGCAGATACAAAGTCTTCGTGGGAGTCAGAGTCACCGAGATTCAAGAGTTAACAGAAGAAGCAAGCTGGCGGTATGTGGACACCAAACACAACCCAGCTGACGTCATCACCCGGGGAATGTCTCTGGATGACCTAACCCGTCGCAACATCTACAGTGACGGACCAGCATTCCTCAAGCTCCCGGAAGGAGATTGGCCTACGCCCACCCCGAGGGAAGCAAGTAACGAGGAGGCTGAGAACAAGAAACCTATGTTCTGTGGACTGAGCACAGTCGCCTCCACAGACCCCAACATAGATGACTGCATTACCCTAGAGAGTGCGCAGCAAAGAACATTCCTGCAGCACCACCCAGAGATTCAGTCCACCACTGACATGTCAGCAGCTGACTACGAAGAAGCAGAACTCCTTCTACTACAACGAGCCCAGAGAGACTCGTTCGCCGATGAGCTGGACTGTCTACAGGGAGGAAACCCCGTCCCATCAGACAGCAGACTGATTCACCTGGCACCAGAGAGTGACGCCCATAATCTCATCAGAGTGGGTGGTCGCCTGCGGAGAGCCCCCGATCTACCAGATGACATTAAGTACCCGATCGTCTTGAACAGCCGACACAAGGTCACAGAGCTGATCATAAAGAAATACGACGAGGATGTACACCACGCAGGAGCAGAGAGAGTCTTCGCGGAGATCAGACGTCGTTATTGGATATTGCAAGGGAGAGAAGCAGTACGGCGCTTCCAGCGAACCTGTCTAGACTGCCGTAAGTGGCGCGCGCAGCCCAGCATACCACGGATGGCTGACTTACCCCCCTGTCGCCTCCGAATCGGCGACAAGCCATTCCACTCCACAGGCATGGACTGCTTTGGCCCGTTGTATATAAAGAGAGGAAGAGGCACCGAGAAGCGGTGGGGTATTGTATTCAAATGCATGACCACCAGAGCGATACATATCGAGCTCCTTCCGACCATGAGCACAGACTCATTCCTTATGGCCTTCCGGAGATTCACATCACGGAAAGGAAAACCGTCTACATTGTTGTCTGATCACGGGACCAACTTCAAAGGCGGAGAAAGAGAGCTGAGAGAGAGCTTCCAAGCTATGGGCCCAGAACTTAAGACCCACCTCGCTCCAGCCCAGATTGACTTCCAGTTTAATCCCCCGAACGCACCCCACTTCGGTGGAACCTGGGAACGAGAAGTACGTTCTATAAAGACAGCCCTGTACGCCGTACTCGGAGCCCAGACTGTGGCGGAGGAAGTCCTAATGACAGTCCTCACGGAGATCGAGGGAGTATTGAACTCAAAGCACCTCGGTTACGTCTCCAGTGATGTAGCAGATGTCGACCCAGTCACCCCCAACACACTCCTAATGGGGCGGCTGGACCCCGCGCTACCCCAGACAATGTACAGGCCTGAAGAAGCGAACGGCCGAAGAATGTGGAGGTACAGCCAAGTACTAGCTGACAAGTTTTGGAGCAGCTTCCTACTTCACTACCTACCGTCTCTACAGACCCGCCAGAAGTGGGTAAAAGAGAGAGACAATTTGACAGAAGGAACAGTCGTCATGATTATTGACCAGTCACTACCCAGAGCTATGTGGCCGGCTGGCCGCGTAAGCAAAGTGATCACCGGTGCCGATGGCAAGGTCCGAGCAGCTGAAGTACTCGTCCAAGGGCGCACCTACACACGGCCCGTGGCGAGGCTCATAGAACTGCCCCGACTCCCAGATACTATCGATGATGACCATGACCCCATGACTTTGTGAGTTGACTGACCCTTACAGCGGACCTTGAGTGGTAGACAGTGCGGTTAATCTGTCTCTGCTTAGCTAATTAGGTGGGACTAATTAGGGGGCGGCTGTTGTGAAGGATCAGATTAAACCGAATATGTATATTTATTTATATATATATATTTAATTGTATTTGTATATCGTTTGATATCCCCTGTATATTCCTTGTACAATATGCACTGAATATCCCTTTAGTCTACTAAACAGCCCATAATACTTTCATTCTACCATTGGACGAGAACCTGGCGCCAGGTTGCCATACCCCTAGGTCCAGGTTCAATCGTGCCGCCTAACATGTCGTGGCAAGCCCCGGTTCCGCGCAGGAATATGTCGGGCGAAATACGAATGGTACTATTTGTTCATAGCGCATATATATATGGCGCAAGTAAAGTAGAACTTTCTTTTTAGTCCAGTTCTTTACCCTCCAACAGAGTGACAGACGCAAAGCCTCCCCACGACGCACGTGTGGTGTAGTAAGGCCTACTTGGCCCAGAATAGGCATTGAGATATCGTGTAGATTAATAGTTGAATAGTCATAGTTTGGCACTATACCGTCGAGTTGGACGTATTCTATTAAGCTAATAATAGTCTATTTATGTATGGTGCATCGTTCGGTTAGAGTTCTAAAGTTATCAGTACCCCCATCGTTCCTGACGTTATCTGGACGCTTAACCAGGCTGAGCAGACCCCTAGTGGTGCTTGCATCCGAGGAGCTCCGGGCCAAGAGCGACTGGACCTGTATATTGGATTACTCTACCCGGACGACGGCGAGCCTTCCACGGCTTGGATTATGCTTTGGGTGCTTTGATTATTCCATGGATAAAGGCCAACACTGCGGAGTGTTGGAACTACCCCCCGGAGAGGACTCCAGGTGAGACGGCGCTCTACACCAGTGAGGTCGCCTCACGTCTCTCCGTTGTGGACAGGCAGCTACCGTCCACAGAGGGTCCAGCTGTATTCGTCTGCGGACCGAGGTTCTGTGGGCACCGTGTCCAAGACTTTGGATTCTCCCAAGACACCGTCGGCCAGATGGGACACCGCCAGCGGCTTCTCTAACCCCCCCCTCCTACTGTCTTACAACCAGCGGGACCCCCCCCCCTTAGTGTATCCAGCTATAATCATTTAAGTACCATCGCTATCGTTTCCTAAATATTCCAGGTTGTATACTTACTCCCTGCGTAACCAGAGATTGGACATTCAATGTTGATTTACCTAAGAATACTCATTTGCCATAAAAGTGCATATTTCATATTTCAAATCATAAATGTAATTAAGTGATCGTTGTATACACCTTTTGCTGTATTAAACCTTCGATTTGGTACATTTGTGTGGATTCGTTTCATCAGGTGGGAAAGTGTTCATCATACTTATATCTTGTACTGGATGGCCAGAAGTTAAAGTACATGAGGTAGTGGTATTAAATATCATATCTAACAATACAGTCAGGGAATTGTACCCCTCAGTTACAAACATTATTGGAGATTATACAACAGTTTCCATTCCATGAGCGCTGATATTCAGTATAACAGCACTGGGACTTTTAACTATATTACTCCGCCGCACAGGTGTTCTATTAATAACCGTTAATTAGGCTATTAAAACCTTTTAAGCCCTAGCCATATTTTCTGAAAATTAGATAAAATAGCTACATACCTAAGTAAATGGAAGATTGCTCCACTTTTACAAGGTCCATTTGCATTTCTTGGTATCCAGGGACATATATGGACCTCAGGGAAATTTCTGAAAATATGGCTAGGGCTTAACACATTGGGTGCCATGCAGTATGCCCATCTTTACCACTCTCTGCCAGTGCTGTAAGCCTATGGAGTGGCTCACCTTCTTTGCAGGGCTATAACTTTTTAAATATTATAGCTATATCAACATTACTATGGTCCATTCAACATCGGGTATCTATCGTTCCGGATGTGGGAATGGAAATATTTTTCCATTCGTACATTGTCGTGTTATTACCGTCGAGAATATAAGTATGTTTTTTTCTTTTCTTTTTTTTTGCCTGATTTTCTATGTTTTTTCCTCCCATCCCAATTTAGTCATTATGCCAATTCCCCCCCTCCCCTACCTGGTCGTTGTGCGCATGTTTCCCCTACTGGTCGGTACAAGGGAACCCTGAAGTCTACCACATGCTTCCTCTGACACATGCAGAGACAGCCAGCGGCTCTCTTTTCACCTGGCAGCGAGGACTCTCATTGGTGAAGTGTAACGCGTGGGAGGTCACACTGCCTTCACCACTTCCTGCCTTTCGCTGAGCAGGCGCCCAGACCTGACCTGTAGGTGTCGCTGTCCACAATGCCAGATTACCACCCACGACTTCCCTCCCGCTAACTCAGCCAAACGAGTTAGTATGACGATCGGCCCAAGCCGCAGGCAATGCTGACTCCGGGAGTCGAGACGCAGCCTCTTGCATTGGTGACGAGCGCAATCTCCACTAGGCCACCCGACCGCCCATTATAAGTATGTTTTTAGACTGTATAGCAGTAATTCCTAGAACGTGCGCTATAGGTCCTGATGCATATTATACATTATCGATTGGCGTTTCGTCCCTATTCACGCTATATTAAAAATGTCAAATTAATATGATCGCTATACATTATGCTCCATCATGCGTGAAAGAAAGGGGGGGGGGGGTCGTTTATGATTCCTTGATTGTCACTAACAGCTTTCTTTAGTAAGACACCATACGTTGATCGGACAGATTGCAATAAAATAAATGGACAATCGAGCTGGAAATAACATTAGATTCCTCTTACCTCTGGCACAGTAATTACAGGCCCATTTCCAAGCTTCCTTTTCTGTCAAAAATACTCGAAAAGGTTGTTCTGTGCCAATTGTCTCCCTACCTGCACCAGAACAGCATCCTGGAGACATTTCAGTCAGGGTTCAGGACTGGCCATAGCACAGAATCAGCTCTCCTTAAAGTGTCAAATGACCTACTCCTCGCCGCTGACAACCGTGACTGCTCTGTTTTAATGCTGCTTGACCTCAGTGCAGCTTTCGACACTGTTGATCACACCATTTTATTAGATCGTCTCCAACATGGGGTTGGTGTCAGTGGCACTGCACTAGCATGGTTCTCCTCTTATCTCACAAATCTTTGCTGTCAACATCGCCAACTTCTCCTCCCCCTCAACCTCCCTCTCCTGTGGGGTCCTGCAAGGGTTCATCCTTGGCCCGATCCTGTTCTCCCTTTACATGCTACCCCTTGGTCCAATCATTCAGAAGCACAACATCTCTTTTCACTGTTATGCTGACGACACACAGCTTTACGTTTCCCTGAAACCTAACAACCAGTCTCTACTTAACAGTCTCATATCCTGCCTGGATGATGTTAAATGTTGGATGGCACAAAACATTCTACAACTAAATCAAAACAAATGCGAAATAATCCTTTTCGGTCCCCCAGACGCTGTCACCACCCTTACCAATAGCCTTGGCAACCTGTCCTCCCTGGTCAAGCCTTATGTCAAGAACCTAGGTGTCATTTTTGATCAACAATTTAAATTTGACAGACAAGTGAACTCAGTGGTAAAGGCATGTTTTTTCCAACTACGCACCATTGCCAAACTCAAAGCCCTTCTCTCCCCTGCAGACCTTCAGAGAGTCATCCACACCTTCATTTCATCTAGATTAGACTACTGCAACTCCCTCTATGTAGGCATTAACCAGTCTTCCCTGTCCCGCTTACAACTGGTACAAAACGCTGCTGCCAGACTGTTGACCGGAACCCGCAAGAGAGACCACATCACCCCTGTCCTTGCCTCCCTTCATTGGCTCCCAGTACGCTACAGGATCGATTTTAAGGTTCTCCTATTTGTTTTTAAAGCCCTTAATGGTCACCCCCCCTCCTACATCTCAGACCTCCTATCCCCCTATTCCAACACCAGGTCCCTCAGGTCAGCCGATCAGAGGCTCCTGACAGTCCGGAGGTCTAACCTCAAGCTCAGGGGGGGACGTGCCTTTGCTATCGCAGCCCCTGAACTGTGGAACAGCATCCCCACCTCCATTAGGCTCGCCCCCTCGATAGATGCCTTCAAATCGAGGCTCAAAACCCACTTCTACCTACTAGTCTTTCCCGTTCACTGACTCATGCTCTGTTTTCCTATGTGTTTGCCTGTGTGCCCTCCCATAAAACGGAGTGTGATTGTTGTCAATATGTATCTATGTGTATCTACCCTCTGTACAGCACTTTGGTTGACACGTGTCATGTGAAATGTGCTATATAAATAAATCTGATTGATTGATTGATTGATTGGCCGATGCGTCTGGAGAAAAAAAAATTCAATTATTTGACGTCGATCCGCTAGATCCATTTTCCGTTTGTATGACGCAATAAACGCCGAAAGCATATTGATTCTTGCGTCTCGAAAGCAATCCAATGCACTCGAGGTGTGTATATTGATCCACGTTACAAGATATCTCTGGCGGAGCTTTTTCCCGATGCACCGAGCGCCACTTCCTTTTTAGAGTGGAGTGTAACTCGCCCGAAATCCACCAGGCGGCGGTATTGAGGCGTCGCAATATAAAATTGTTTACTCGTTGTTGGCACTCAACGCATGGCCAATTAATGTGTTAAGAGGTTATGGGGTTAATAGTGTTCACTGGCTGCACAATAAATGGAATCCTCTAGATTAATGCACATGATACAAAAGTAGCTATAACATGTGAAGACCTAACTATACAAAGTAGGAACCTGTGCAGGGAAATGTTTGTGTTCAGGTTGCCTGGCAACAGTCTAAATTCAAGAGTACATGGCAGTATATTCTATCCATAATAATATCATTACATTTTAATTTGTTCCTTCCATTGTTAATGCATCTCAATTTGTACATTCCATGAGAAAAAAGGAGCAGGGAGAACAAAATGGTATTTAGCCTTAGGCAAAACAATAAATAAACAATAAAAATAGATGGTCTGTCAATTACAAATATTTAATAATCAATGCTTACAGTAACATGAAAAAGTCATACAGAAAGCTGTTACCCCTCAACCTCATAAAGTCTAATTGTTCTTTCTTTATACATTTTCTTCAACTGAAAGATATCTGTACAACTCTTTAAATCATTCAGTAGACAATTCCACAGTCTTACGCCACAGTGGGAAGTCGTTTGGGTGAGAATCACTGGGAACCTGTTTCCCGGCATCCAACCCTAATGAAGTGGTACAGTATGTCTCACCAGTACAACCAACGGGTGCAGGGACACTTAATTATTCATGGGAATTGATCGGAAATACTGGAGATAAATGCGAGACGTCACAACAAGGAGCACAGTGGGAAAAAACTACTGTTATGGAAATCCTAAAAGAAAAGAAAGGAAAGAAAGAAAGAAAGAAAGAAAGAAAGAAAGAAAGAAAGAAAGAAAGAAAGAAAGAAAGAAAGAAAGAAAGAAAGAAAGAAAGAAAGAAAGAAAGAAAGAAAGAAAGAAAGAAAGAAAGAAAGAAAGACGCCCCTCTCCCACAAAGTAACACATCACTATGTTATCAGTAGTACAACTCCTGCCAGCTGCTTATACAGGGGGGTCTTTTATTGGCCAAGGTTTATAGATCCTGCAATAGCAGATTACGAGGCTGGTAGACTGTTAATGGGAGACCGCAGAGAGAGAGAGAGAGAGAGAGAGAGAGAGAGAGAGAGAGAGAGAGAGAGAGAGAAAGAGGGGTTGGAGAAACGGAAAGAGAGCAGGAGGTATAATTGTACAGTATGTGGTTCAGCCTATGAGAGAGAGATGGAAAGATAGAGGGAGGGTGGGAGTGGGAAACTGCAGGTATTTTCCTTTGTGTGTATTTATGTGTGTGTGTGTGCGTGTGCGTGTGCGTGTGCGTGTGTGTGTGTGTGTGTGTTTACTTGACTTGTATTACTGTGAGGACCGGTTTGAGTTCTGGACAGACCTGAAGGTCTGGGGTAGTAAACACTCAGCGCCCAGGACAAGTTACCTGGTTCTAACTAGTGATACAGGAGCAGTTACCTGGTTCTAACTAGTGATACAGGACAAGTTACCTGGTTCTAACTAGTGATACAGGATAAGTTACCTGGTTCTAACTAGTGATACAGGATAAGTTACCTGGTTCTAACTAGTGATACAGGAGAAGTTACCTGGTTCTAACCGGTGATACAGGAGAAGTTACCTGGTTCTAACCGGTGATACAGGAGAAGTTACCTGGTTCTAACCGGTGATACAGGAGAAGTTACCTGGTTCTAACTAGTGATACAGGAGAAGTTACCTGGTTCTAACTAGTGATACAGGATAAGTTACCTGGTTCTAACCGGTGATACAGGATAAGTTACCTGGTTCTAACCGGTGATACAGGAGAAGTTACCTACTTCTAACTAGTAGTGATACAGGAGAAGTTACCTGGTTCTGACTAGTGATACATGAGAAGTGACCTGGTTCTAACTAGTGATACAGGAGAAGTGACCTGGTTCTAACCGGTGATACAGGAGAAGTTACCTGGTTCTAACTAGTGATACAGGAGAAGTTACCTGGTTCTAACTAGTGATACAGGAGAAGTTACCTGGTTCTAACTAGTGATACAGGAGAAGTTACCTGGTTCTAACCGGTGATAGAGGAGAGGTGAGACAGGAGAGGTTACCTAGTTATTTGGAAACAGAATGAGAGAAGGAGGCTGGGACTAAGTTTGCCAACATTAAAATGAACCATACCAACATTAAAATGAACCATACCCACATTAAAATGAACCATACCAACATTAAAATGGGACGAGTTTTGTCACCATAACCACCGATTTTCGAAAGAACGCAAGGGCAACGTAAAACTGCACCAAATCTACAGCTCTATTTTAGTGATGAATTTTGAAGGTAAGCCATACAGTGTGTTCCCCCTGCAGCAGCCAAATGCCTGGGGAGCCGCTCTGAAAAGCCCCAGCAGGTCCCTGCCACCTGCCTGCACTATCAGACAATCAAGCTTCTTATTTAAATCAAATCTAAATCAAATCAAATCAAATCCAATTTATTTGTAAAGCCCAAAATCACAGGTTAATGTCCCCATGGGCCGGACAACTCTTCTTTAAACAAGTCAAGAAGAAACAACACAATAAATCAAGAACAAAAACCACCATGAAATCCAAAATAAATGTAAAATAAATAAATGCAACCCTTCCAGACATACCCCAGCGACGGTAAGGAAAAACTAACTAAAAACCTAGCAATAGGAAATAAGCACCACAGGCGATGTGGAGGAGAGAAACCTTAGAGGGGCCGTTCAAGCGGGGATTGTTAGGAACCGGTCACAGGTAGGCTCAAATGCACAACACGGGAGACAGAGGAAAGTTCAACCCCGAAGGGTATTTAATAATACGCTGCAAAAAGTTAACGCACTCTAGTGTGGTGTGTACTGTGTGTGTCTTGAGCCTGACGGGTGGGTATCTGTGACCGGGGGGAAGCAGGGGGGGTGAAGCTGTAAGGATAACGGAGAGAGACAGGGTAAGTATTCAACGGAAAAAACGAGGGGAAGCACACAGGAAAAACACGAGACAAAAACACAGGGAAAACATGAAAACGTCAAAAATCATGGAATGGGTGGACTGGAGACAAAAAAAACACACAAAGGGAGTAAGGTTAACATGATGACGAAAAAAGCATATGCAATGGAGGTAATCTCAAGATACTTGCCAGGCGGTCAATAAACGAAGATCTGACACTGATGCATGGGAGATCCTGGTCTTCTTGTAGATGGTGTGTTGATTAGACTGCAGGTGCAGAGTCTCCATCCATCAGTGTGATGATTTTCAGCTGCGAGCAGGGTTATGGACAGACACAGGGTTAGAGACAGACACAGGGGTGTGTGAGGGAGACAGAGAGGCTTGTGCATTTGAACCCGTAACAGGGATCCTGTGAGGGCTGGAGGAATTATGCATGCAGCCCAACAAGGGGGCGTGCCGTTTTTCTGCTTCACGCACCTGAGAGGAGTTTGCAATCAGCTCGGGAGAGTACTAGTATTGCAGACTCCCCTCCACTCCTTGTCGGGTCGTTCTTGTTACCACCATCTACTAGTCTGCCGCGTCTCCGGCGTGAGATGTCGTGCCACCCCTGATCATCTCCACCTTCGCCGTTTCCTGGAGTGGGACACCGTCTTCGCTCTCTATTACTCCTCGGGAGGATCCCAGTGTTCCCCAGTGGCGGCTCTGCCACTAGGGGCGCAAGGGCGCCGCCCCCCCTTCAGGCCCTGCCTGGTTATATGAGAGTAGAACAAGAAAGTATCTTTTTGTTTTTTGTTTTATAGCCCTATAAATAATATAAACATGTTTAAAATGAATAATATTTACTCATTTTAAGTATGTTTGTATTTCCAATGCACAATATAACGTTATTATCTCAAATAAAAAAACACTCGTTTTCCTGAGCAGGAAGTGACATCACGTTTTTTTTATTTTTTTTTATTTTTTCGTATTTCTCGGCCCGGGCTAGACACGATAGCGCTCTGAGTGTGCGTCACAGTTTGATCGCTGTATCCGTCACAGCCAATCAGTGCATAACGCGTTGTGCGTTGAAATATGACTATTATGTTGGAATCCGGGCGCGATTTGAAGCGGTCTAGCCAGTAGCGTCAAGAATTTCTGTAGCTGCATTTCGCGGAGACGCTCTCTGATTGGCCGACGCCAGTATTTTTTTCCGTAGCAGAATTTCACAGAGACGATCTCTGATTGGCCGAATCCAATTTCTAATGTTCCAATTCTAGGTTATTCCTAGGTTGGTCCTCCGTTGGTGGTAGAGATTTGTGTTGTTGTGAGATGCATGCAGCTGAGCGTGCCGTGACTGCAAGTTCTTTAGACTGTTAAGCTTAGGCACTCTTTCAAAGTTGGTTAAGGTTAGAGTTTGTCTTAGAGCATGGCGATAGAACGCCAGGTAGTTTGAATTCGGAAATGGACAAAGGAATGAAGTACTTGTGTTGTGTGACCAACTGCTAACAAGCTAACACTTGGCTAACAAGCTATATGGCGGATGCAGTCTGGACACAGTGGACAGTGGTCTGGAATACTGTACATCAACAGTGGATTATACACTTTATCAAGGCAAGCCCTGGACGTGTCAACTAAACAGTGAGTCTCTCTCTCTCTCGCTCTCTCTCTCTCTCTCTCTCTCTCTCTCTCTCTCTCTCTCTCTCTCTCTCTCTCTCTCTCTCTCTCTCTCTCTCTCTCTCTCTGTGTGGTTAACGTTAACGTTTGTAAATAGTTTTTTTTAGGAGCAGTACTGTTAGGCTACTGCTGGCCATTCATGAAGCGAGACATTGCTGATTGTTTATTTATTTTATAACACAAGACTATGACTACCAACTGCCTAGCCAGCCGTGTATCAATCTTGGATGCAATAATAACGTTACCACACTGACTGTGTCGATGGCTCATTGATTTAACTACTGCAGCTCTCTCGGATTGAAAATACGTGGATTATGGCTTGTTCAATATCGTCTATGTTTGAATGAATGAATGAGAACTTTATTAACAGATTGCAGAATGGGTACAATACAGTACGGCTCAATACACACAATTGTTAAGGGGATGCAGACCAGAAAAAGACGTTTGTCTTGTTTACATCAGGGTCCCAGATTTTCGATTCATATCGATAGTTTAATAGCTAGCCTTGGCTCGTTTAACAATATGCAAAATATGTGTACAGCCCTGTACTCATACTGAAGTTATTCTTGGTATATAATAGGTCTGATTGTGTAACGAATCGATTCCACGTCGCGCTGTGTGTGAGAGAGAGAAGGAGAGAGGGAGAGATCTGCCTGTGTTTGGAGACGGGGCGAGTTTTGTTTCTAACTTTTCTATTTATATATTGTGTTTCAAGTTGTGAATTAGAGTCTAGACTATACTTTATTTGACTGGTTGTGTGTTGTTGTAGTAACAGCTGAGCAACTCGTTCATAAGAGCCGATTAATTGTGAGTCGAATCGCTCACGTCTTGCCATGAGTCTGTTGGGTACTGTACATGTTTGCAAAATGTTTGGTATAGCGCCCCTAGTGGCGAAGCACCCACCGGCCGCCACTGGTGTTCCCACTCCCAGATGTCGTGCCGGCTACTTCCCTCTACATGGACCTCGTTCCTGGGGTGAGGCTCGCCATCGCTCTCTATTACTCCACGGGAGGATGCCCGTGTTCTCACCCCACTCCCCTCGGACCCCCTGTTTGCTGCGTTGCCCGTCGGCAGCATTCTGGTCGGGAGGAAGAAGATTCCTGTTTTCGTTTGCCCATGAGGAAGAAGATTCCTGTTTCTTTTTTCCTGCCTGTCGCCCGTTAAAGGCACAGTGCTGCCTTTTTTGTGTTTGGACTTTCGTGTTTTTTCCCCTTTAAAGGCTCGGTGCCACTTTTTCTGTAATAATAAATCATGCCCTTGTTTTGGCTAACTCTGATTACCTGTCTGTGTTGTGCAATTGGGGTCGCATTACAAACCATAACATATCCGCCTTCTTGGATGCCGGTGATAGTAGTGTTGCTGTGGATAATCGAATAAAACAGGCGAATAGTTGGTATGTATGTACATATACGTTGTAATAAAACACAAATATGTACATGCAATAGCAACTGGAGTACGTAAGTATTTTTTTTGTAAAGATTAACATTGTGACAGTGTTGTGGTTCATTTTAACTAATGTAAGATCAATTCAGTTCAATTCAGCCTACGTGTAAACATAAACATGGAGGCCTAGCCTGATATTCTAAAGTAATTTTGATTGCAATGAACATTTAAGATAGAATAGAATATAAATACTTTATTTATCCGAGGAAAATGTGGCACTACAAATCGCTCACAGTAAACACATTTAGGTAGACAAAAACAAAAAGTCACGAATAAGAATAAAAATAAGTCTACGAATAAAATATGGTCCAGGATATACATTTCCTATGTTACATTATAATTTAAGATATACTAATATAAAATGCCCTATGTTACATTCTAATATAAAATATACAGTAAAAATATCCAGAATATACAGTAAGTGTAAAATTTTACTATGTCGGTCTAAAAGTAAAAGTCCAGGAAGATAGTCACTTTGTGCTCAGTGATGCCGTACCAGGGCGTCCCAGGAGAGGGGTCTCGGGTAGCAGCAGGGAGCCCACTCAATAAAAAAGGTCCAGAGACACACATGACACCCTTGGTAACATGAGTATGATTGAAGCATTGTTTAACCAGTAGGTTGGTATTATTCTAGAAGGAGGCACATATCTATAAGCAGTGTTGTAGTCGAGTCACTAAATCTCCAGTCCGAGTCGAGTCTCGAGTCCCCAGTGTTCGAGTCCGAGTCCAAGTCTGAGTCCATGTCTGAGTCACCAAAGAAGAGCCTGAGTCGAGTCCGAGTCCAAGTCATCAAGGTTGAGTCCACTCCACTCAAAGAGCTGACATACAAATAAAAAAGGTTCTACATTAAACATCAATGCCACAGCGGTCACCGTTTCAAAGGGAGTTTATTTACTTTGTGACACAATAGCCAAACAAATGCACTAGCCATCAATATCTTATGTCAAATGATTAGGGCCTATTACAAAAATTATAAAAAATAAATAAGTCCAAGTCCAAGTCCGAGTCATCAGTGCTCAAGTCCAAGTCGGGTCACAAGCAGGGGTGCAGTGGTAATATGGGAACTGGTAACACGCCGCGCGCGGGTACGTGCATGTGCACAGAACAGTTTTTTTTTTTTTTTTTTTTTTTTTTTTATTCCGAAGCTGAAAAAGGTAGCAGGATGTAGCCTTCAATATATAAAGAAATAATATTGTCAACAGATATGGTTAAAAAACAAACAATGTTTTAAATGTAATAGTAGTTACAATTTCTTTAATTGAATCAACTTAAACTAGAAAAGTAAATACAAACTAAATTAACAATGTAAGTTACATTGTTAATTTAGTTTGTATTTACTTTTAGTTTAAGTTAATTCAATTAAAGAAATTGTTTTACACACAAACACAAAAGCAAACTTAAAATAATCAGACAACTTGTGTTTACTTGAAGTTCTTTATTTTGAGAAGGGGAAAAAGTACACATCACTTACATTTTTTCAATGTAATTTGTTTCACAACAGTGGTTTCAAAACAGTCAAGCAATGTTGTGTATGTTATGATGAATAAAAAATGGGGGACCCTGATGTAAACAAGACGAAAGTCTCTCTGGTCTGCAGAGAACATCAAAACACATTCCCAGCATATGAAAGACAATGACACTGTCACTAATGGCCTCTATGGATGGAATGGCATTCCATGGCAATCACAGACACAGCCCATCGTTCACACCAAACTTGAGGGGGCAGGGAATCAGGGATTCAATGTGGAACGCTCTACCCAAAGCTGTAAAGGAATGTGAATCACTACCCACTTTCAAAAACACTCAAAAAACAACTACGGGAGACTGCAATTCGAAACTGGCCCCTACAAATGTCCTAACCCAGTTGTACAGTAAATTACCAAGTATGGCTTTGTCAGTATTCCAATGTACAGTGTCCCCCCCCCCCCCACCTCAATGTACAGCCCCCAATCCATCCACCCACCCACCCAACCTCCTCCAATGTACAGTTTCTATGTCAAATGTATATACACTCTTTTTCTGGACACTTTTTGTATCACAAACAGTACTGTATTTGCAAATCTGGTATGTCATAAATGTATAGATGTAGCAGTACTGTCTATCTGTATGTTGTGTATGTCATATGATGAATTGAAAATGGGGGACCCTGATGTAAACAAGACGAAAGTCTTTCTCTGGTCTGCATCCCCTTAACAATTGTATGCATGTATTGAGCTGTACTGTACTGTACCATTCTGCAATCTGTTAATAAACGTTTCAATCAATCACTTACATTATTTGTTTCATTCAGTGATGGTGGCAGGGTACTTTTTGTACAAGTGGTGGGCACCGTTTCATGGTCCTGTTGATGAATAAACAAAACAGAGACATTAGAACATATACAATTAGTCAACTGAATGCTTTGTATCTTGTTTGCTAATTCAGGTTAAAGACAGCCGATTTAACCAGCATATTAAGAGAGCAAGACTGTCTATCTGGTGTATGTTATGATGAATTAAACATGGGGGACCCTGATGTAAACAAGATGAAAGTCTTTCTCTGGTCTGCATCCCCTTAACAATTGTATGTATGTATTGAGCTGTACTGTATGCTACTGTACCATTCTGCAATCTGTTAATAAACGTTTCAATCAATCACTTACATTATTTGTTTCATTCAGTGATGGTGGCAGGGTACTTTTTGTACAAGTGGTGGGCACCGTTTCATGGTCCTGTTGATGAATAAACAAAACAGAGACATTAGAACATATACAATTAGTCAACTGAATGCTTTGTATCTTGTTTGCTAATTCAGGTTAAAGACAGCCGATTTAACCAGCATATTAAGAGAGCAAGACTGTCTATCTGGTGTATGTTATGATGAATTAAACATGGGGACCCTGATGTAAACAAGATGAAAGTCATTCTCTGGTCTGCATCCCCTTAACAATTGTATGTATGTATTGAGCTGTACTGTAGGCTACTGTACCATTCTGCAATCTGTTAATAAACGTTTCAATCAATCACTTACATTATTTGTTTCATTCAGTGATGGTGGCAGGGTACTTTTTGTACAAGTGGTGGGCACCGTTTCATGGTCCTGTTGATGAATAAACAAAACAGAGAACATTAGAACATATACAATTAGTCAACTGAATGCTTTGTATCTTGTTGTATGTACCCATTCTGCAATCTGTTAATACATTTTTCAATCAATAGCAAGGCAAATCATTACTGAATGATTGTATTATTATTCTTCCAATGTGATTGCGTGGCAAATACATTTCTTTGTAAGAATATATCTGCATTTTGTCAGTACAAGATTAATCAGTGATCACATTGAATTAAAACATGATTATTTCCAGTGCCACGATTATTTATTTCAAGAGAAACAAAGAGGCAAATAGCCTACCTTAGTCAATCTGGACAAATACATTAGGGCCTATAGGCTAGAAAAAAAGAAAAGCTGTTTTAAATGCGGTTACTTGCCTTGTTGTGGAGTGGCAGGACAGCTGTCTCTGTCGTGGGGGGCGCGGGCGTTGGAGGTCGTGCAGACGGTGCAGGTATAGCGAAACTAAGTTTGCTTTGGATAAGATGATTCTTCTGAAGCTTTCTTCTCTTGGGGAGCGGCGGTGGCATCGTTGGTTCAGGTAACAGGTTGCGTTGCAGGTAGGAACAGAACATGATACTGTTGTCAAATGATCTGTTTATATCTGTTTGTATTTGCGGGCGGGGGCGTGGTTGAAGACGCGCTTTTGTTATGGGTGGCATAACAAATGGATAGAGCGTATTTTTGTGTGCGTGTCTGCGCGTACACGCGAGTACACATCCGTGCGCGATCGCGCGTACTTCTGCCTCAGTGATCATCTAGTAACACGGCGTGTAACCGCGTGTGACCACGACTGCACCACTGGTCACAAGTCCTGAAAATCAGTCCAGGACTTGGACTCGAGTACTACAACACTGTCTATAAGCATAAAAAGAGTGTTAGCGAAGTGGAGATTCAGTCAGTCTGGACTGTCTCAGGTTTATTTGTTGTGGAACTTTTGTGGAGCATGAATAAACCTTCTTGCAACATATTCTGTTTGACTGTTTGAAGTGTTAAAAAAAAAAAAAAAACGTCAACAGTCCAGAGGAGCCTAAGTCATATACTTTGATTCCGATCGAGTTTCAATATATTTGTTACAACGACGGGATAAGAGCTGAAAACTTGTAGAATCAATACACGTAAGAATTGACTGGAATAACCTTGCAGCCTTAATTAAGACTATATCCTGTGTCAATGAACATTTTGGAAATATAAGTCTTGCTCACAAATGGGTTGAACTGTAATAAACTATATCATAACTATACAATACATTATATCATAAATATATGATAAATTATATAATAACATATATGATAATTATATAATAACCATATTATAATTATAACGGGTGCAAGCCAAGCTGAATGGTGGAGCACTGTGTCTTCTTCTGTATCTTCTGGAAGTCTACCAGTATGTATATTCCATTTAAGAGAGCAGGTGAAGGGTCATTACAATCACAATACACAACTGATTAATTGAATTCCTCCCACTACAATCAGTTTATACCACAGCGATTAATATGACTCCTCCCTTTACAATCAGATTACACCACAGTGATGAATATGACTCCTTCCATTACAATCAGATTACACCACAGCGATGAATATGACTCCTTCCATTACAATCAGATTATAATACCATGAAGAATATGACTCCTTCCATTACAATCAGATTACAATACCATGATACCAGTGTTACATACTATTGATCACTATTAATTTAATTCACTCAAAGCCCTGCTATACCCCATCACTGTCAATTAGGCAGATTCTAATCGCTATCTAGGAGGTCTCTCTCTCCCTCTCTCTCTTTTTCTTTTTTTCTCTCTCTCTCTCTCTCTCTCTCTCTCTCTCTCTCTCTCTCGTGAGAGCTTTGAGTCATCATGCTTTCGTCATGGAGATGAGAGGAGAGGAGGTGATAGGAGAGACATAGGAGAGGAGAAGAGAGGAGAGGAGAAGAGAGGAGGGGAGAAGAGAGGAGGGGAGAAGAGAGGAGGGGAAGGGTGAGGACGAGAGAGGAGGTGATAGGAGAGGAGAAGAGAGAACAGTAGAATAGAGGAGAGGACGAAAGGAACTGGGGCAGTAAAACAGAACACAGACGAGAGCAGGGGAACGGAGGAGGAGGAGAGGGATGAAGAGGTGGGTAATCATGGCGTCACCTGAGAGACTGTAACCATGGAAGCGTGTCTGACCTCCAATCATCCTTTAATGATCTATTCTATCCTCTGACTGCTATTAGCATGAGGAGCAGTGGAGGGAAGAGAGACAAAAGAGAGAGAGAGCGACTTTAAAGGTATAATCTGTAATGCTGTAAAACAGTGACATAATAATTTTTTATGTGGGTTGGTGTAACGCTTGGGTTCTCTGGCCCCGCCTGAGAACCACCCACCATTCTGACACCTGTCACTGGGCTTCCCTGTCACTTATCTCCCTGTCACTTGTCACTTATTGTTTGGGTCTCCTTATTGGTTGTCACGTTGGAACGCTTGGTATGTCAGGAATGTGGTCGTACTTAAACCCCTGTCTCTCTACTTCCAGTTGTCGGATCTTCTCATTATCCTGCAGAGTACGCAGCGGTAGCGCAGACACTGGACGTTGCTGTCGTTATTGTTCTTTATTATCTTCTCTCCTAGACGCCCTGTGTCAGTACTATATGTTGCTATTACTCTAGGTGTATGCCTACTGTTCTACAAATAAAGAGAACCACCGTTAATGAGTAAACAACCCTCTCTGCCTCTACTTATTACTCCACAACTGGAACCTACCTGTCTCCGTCGTAACAGAAGATCCGACCATCAAAGGTTCCATGGAGTCGTACGCAGAGATGCCCCGGAAACTGGAGATCGTGCTGGGGCAAGTATCCGTGCGACAACAACAGGTCAGCGCCGAGCTGATTCGACTGGGAGGACTCGCCATTTCCTCCCAGGAGACGGCGAGTTCGGCGTTGGCCGCGGCCCAGAGAGCCAGTACCGAGGTGGCTGAGGCGAGGACGGCGGCAGCTGAGGCGTCACCGGAGGGAGCGGCAGTCGGCGGCAGGAGAGATCGTGCGGCTCACGGCATCCAGGAAGAGATCCGGGAGCCACGGCTATCACCGCCGGGCCGCTACTCAGGAGCACCGGAGGGATGCAGAGAATTCATCACCCAGTGTTCACTCGTGTTCCAATTGCAGCCACGCTGATTTCCCTCTGCTCTTTCCCAGGTCGCATACATCACCCTCCTCTCTGGCCGAGCGCTTTCCTGGGCTACTGCCGAATGGGAGAATGTGTGAGGTTTTGCCCGCTGCTCACTACCTTTTCTCTGTCTTCTTTAAGCCTACTGTTAGGAATTCCCTACTCACTCTCTCTAGCCCCCACCCTCTCGTTCTTTACTCTCGTTTACTCTCAGTGGCCACACCTGGACTATTATCAATTACCTCTCGCACCTGTGGTGGCAGGCTAATTAGTTCCCCTGTGGGCTTTAAATACCAGGGCGCTTCCCCTCGTTTCGGCGTGGGGTCGTGTTGTATTCATGCTGAGTCATATTCTCTAACATCTAGACTCTTTCGGGAGATCCTCTGGTCTACCAATGCTGTATATGGATTTCTCCAGCCTTGAGATGTTTTGCTCCAGCCTTCGTCTGCTGTCGCCGTAGCCTGTGGAGGAGACTGTTCAGCGCTCCCTGTAACTTCCACGGGAGGCACCCCAGCGTTCCACTGCAGACCCCTGCGCAGCTGTTCGTCCTGACGCACATCTAGACCAACGCGCATCTCCCGGACCCTCGGGCTTGGCACGCTCTCCAGTCACCAGCGCGCAACGCGCATCTGCAAGGGCTTGGCACGCTCTCCAGTCACCAGCGCGCAATGCGCATCTTCAAGGGCTTTGCCTGGAGGGAGACATTGTACTGCGCTCTCTAATTCTCTACGGGAGGTATTGCAGTGTTCCACTCCAGACCAGCGCGCCAGATGCGCTCAAGCCTTCGCCACCTGCCGCCGTTTGCCTGGAGGGAGACACTGTACTGCGCTCTCTAATCCTCTACGGGAGGTATTCCAGTGTTCCACTTCAGACCTTCGAGCTTGGCACGCTCCTCCGTACCAGCGCACAGACGCGCATCTTCCAGACCTTCGAGCTTGGCACGCTCTCCAGACCTCAGCGCGCCGACGCGCATCTTCCAGACCTTCCTGCTTGGCACACTCCTCCACGCAGACGCACCAGATGCGTCTCTCTGTTCCGACGCGCACACCAAGGTGTGGCGCGCACTCTGTTCCTCGGCTCCGACAGCGGCTACCCGGTGGACGACACCCTCGCCACCGCCACTGTTCCGACGCGCACACCAAGGTGTGGCGCGCACTCTGTTCCTCGGCTCCGACAGCGGCTACCCGGTGGACGACACCCTCGCCACCGCCACTGTTCCGACGCGCACACCAAGGTGTGGCGCGCACTCTGTTCCTCGGCTCCGACAGCGGCTACCCGGTGGACGACACCCTCGCCACCGCCACTGTTCCAGCACTCTGTTCCTCGGCTCCGACAGTCGGCTACCCGGTGGACGACATCCTCGCCACCGCCACTGTTCCAGCACTCTGTCCCTCGGCTCGGACAGCCAGCCACCCGGTGGCGATGCCCTCGTCCCGCTGCTGTCCCTGTACCTTTACGCATACGCCTGGGTGAGTTTTGATTGTGATGTCACTCACTCAGCGTAGTGCCCTTGCCCCCGTTCCCGCTGCTGTCCCTGTACCTTTACGCATACGCCTGGGTGAGTTTTGATGGTGATGTCACTCACTCAGCGTAATGCTTTTTGCCCCCCGTTCCCGCTGCTGTCCCTGTACCTTTACGCATACGCCTGGGTGAGTTTTGATTGTGATGTCACTCACTCAGCGTAATGCTTTTTGCCCCCCCGTTCCCGCTGCTGTCCCTGTACCTTTACGCATACGCCTGGGTGAGTTTTGATTGTGATGTCACTCACTCAGCGTAATGCCTCTTGCCCCCGTCTCGCTGCTGTTCCTGTACCATTACGCATACGCCTGGGTGAGTTTTGATTGTGATGTCACTCACCCAGCGTATTGCCTCCCTTAGTTCTCACTTAGTTATTAGTTTGGACATTTCATCTCCCACTCTGTTTTGTTCTCTCGTGGATATTATTTTGGACATTTCATCTCCCACTGTGTGTTTGTTCACACGAAGATAGTATTTACTTTGTTACTTTGTTATTTGGACTGTTCTGCATCTGCTCTGTTTGTTCCCTTTGAATATTAACCCTCTCCTCTGTTCTGCAGAGCGGCCCAGATGTTTTCCCACCAGTCCCCAGTTCCTCCCTGTCCCCAGCCCGCCTCCGCGGTTCTCTGTCCCCAGTTCCTCCCTGTTCCCCAGCCCGCCTCCGCGGGCCTCAGTCCCCTCTGTCCCAAGTTCTCCCCTTCTAGTTCCACCTAGTCCCTAGTCCTCTATCCCTAGTTCTCCTAGTCCCTAGTCCTCTTTCCCTAGTTCTCCTAGTCTCTAGTTCCTCTGTTCCCTAGGCGTTCCCTTAACCTTCCCTTAGGCGTTCCCTTACCTTCCCATAGTGTTCCCTTTTCCTGCCCGCCTCTTAAAGGCACTTTACCTTCCCCTCTTGTGTTATTCCAGTGTTTTGTGTTTTCTCCCTTAAAGGGACAGTGCCCTTTTTCCCTGTTCTAAATAAATATCTGTTTCTTGGCAAACCATCATACCTGTCTTGTGTTGTGCGATTGGGGTCGGTTACAAACTATAACAGTACGACCCCACCAAATCGACGACCCCAGCCAGCACAGACGGTGTATGTTGAGTTTGCCTTTTTTTTTCTTGTTCCCTCTAGCTCCCCTGTTAGCCCAGTTTAGCTTCCTTGTTAGTCCTGTTTAGCTCCCTTGTTAGCCTGTTAGCTCCCCTGTTAGCCCTGTTGGCTTCCCCGTTAGCCCTGTTTTGACCCCCCTGCAGCTTGTTAGGCCTCTACTACCAGCATGGCCCCTGTCTGCTAGCCTTGCCCCGGCTGCTAGCACAGCCTCTATGTTTATGCAGCCCTTGCTGCTGGCATAGGCCCTGTAGCTAGCCTTGCCCTGGCAGCTAACCCAGTCCCTCAGCAGAGCCCCAGTCTGCTAGCTTGGCCCCGGCTGCTAGCACAGCCTCTATGTTAATGCAGCCTTGCAGCTGGCATAGGCCCTGTAGCTAGCCAGGCCCAAGCAGCTAACCCGGTCCCTCTGCATGGCCTCCACTTTTTTGTGTAGAATCTCACACAGCTAGGACTGTCCTTCCAGCTAGCTTGTGCTCTCATGCTGGTCCAGCCCTGTCTGCCAGCCTAGCTCCGGCAGCTAGCGCAGCCTCTATGTTGATGTAGCAGTACAGCTAGCATAGGCCCTGTAGCTATCAGTGCCCTGGCAGCTACCCTTTCCCTCTGCTAGCCTGGCTCCGGCAGCTTGCGCAGCCTCTATGTTGATGTAGCAGTACAGCTAGCATAGGCCCTGTAGCTATCAGTGCCCTGGCAGCTAACCTTCCCTCTGCTAGCCCTTTCCCGGTGCTTCTATGGTTACCCCTTAGCTACCCTGCTCGCCCCTCAGTTCCTCTAGACCAGTTGCTCTAGACCAGTTCTCTAGACCCAGTTCCTCTAGACCAGTTCCTCTAGACCAGTTCTCTAGACCAGTTCTCTAAACCAGTTCTCTAGACCAGTTCTCTTGCCCAGTTCGCTAGACTAGTTCTCTAGACCCAGTTTCCTCTAGACCAGTTCCCCCAGTTGCCCCTCTGCTACCCTAGTTACCCCTCGGCGACCCTGTTTCTTTTGCTAGCCCCACTCTTGTGGTGGCTTCCCCTGCTGGCTTGGCCAGTACCGTCTTGTTTTGCCCCCTGCCACTCTGTCTGTATTTGTTTTGGGTCGCCGGGTGGCTCCCGTTGGAGGGGGGGATACTGTGAGGTTTTGCCCGCTGCTCACTACCTTTTCTCTGTCTTCTTTAAGCCTACTGTTAGGAATTCCCTACTCACTCTCTCTAGCCCCCACCCTCTCGTTCTTTACTCTCGTTTACTCTCAGTGGCCACACCTGGACTATTATCAATTACCTCTCGCACCTGTGGTGGCAGGCTAATTAGTTCCCCTGTGGGCTTTAAATACCAGGGCGCTTCCCCTCGTTTCGGCGTGGGGTCGTGTTGTATTCATGCTGAGTCATATTCTCTAACATCTAGACTCTTTCGGGAGATCCTCTGGTCTACCAATGCTGTATATGGATTTCTCCAGCCTTGAGATGTTTTGCTCCAGCCTTCGTCTGCTGTCGCCGTAGCCTGTGGAGGAGACTGTTCAGCGCTCCCTGTAACTTCCACGGGAGGCACCCCAGCGTTCCACTGCAGACCCCTGCGCAGCTGTTCGTCCTGACGCACATCTAGACCAACGCGCATCTCCCGGACCCTCGGGCTTGGCACGCTCTCCAGTCACCAGCGCGCAACGCGCATCTGCAAGGGCTTGGCACGCTCTCCAGTCACCAGCGCGCAACGCGCATCTTCAAGGGCTTTGGCCACCTGTCGCCGTTTGCCTGGAGGGAGACATTGTACTGCGCTCTCTAATTCTCTACGGGAGGTATTCCAGTGTTCCACTCCAGACCAGCGCGCCAGATGCGCTCAAGCCTTCGCCACCTGCCGCCGTTTGCCTGGAGGGAGACACTGTACTGCGCTCTCTAATCCTCTACGGGAGGTATTCCAGTGTTCCACTTCAGACCTTCGAGCTTGGCACGCTCCTCCGTACCAGCGCACAGACGCGCATCTTCCAGACCTTCGAGCTTGGCACGCTCTCCAGACCTCAGCGCGCCGACGCGCATCTTCCAGACCTTCCTGCTTGGCACACTCCTCCACGCAGACGCACCAGATGCGTCTCTCTGTTCCGACGCGCACACCAAGGTGTGGCGCGCACTCTGTTCCTCGGCTCCGACAGCGGCTACCCGGTGGACGACACCCTCGCCACCGCCACTGTTCCGACGCGCACACCAAGGTGTGGCGCGCACTCTGTTCCTCGGCTCCGACAGCGGCTACCCGGTGGACGACACCCTCGCCACCGCCACTGTTCCGACGCGCACACCAAGGTGTGGCGCGCACTCTGTTCCTCGGCTCCGACAGCGGCTACCCGGTGGACGACACCCTCGCCACCGCCACTGTTCCAGCACTCTGTTCCTCGGCTCCGACAGTCGGCTACCCGGTGGACGACATCCTCGCCACCGCCACTGTTCCAGCACTCTGTCCCTCGGCTCGGACAGCCAGCCACCCGGTGGCGATGCCCTCGTCCCGCTGCTGTCCCTGTACCTTTACGCATACGCCTGGGTGAGTTTTGATTGTGATGTCACTCACTCAGCGTAGTGCCCTTGCCCCCGTTCCCGCTGCTGTCCCTGTACCTTTACGCATACGCCTGGGTGAGTTTTGATGGTGATGTCACTCACTCAGCGTAATGCTTTTTGCCCCCCGTTCCCGCTGCTGTCCCTGTACCTTTACGCATACGCCTGGGTGAGTTTTGATTGTGATGTCACTCACTCAGCGTAATGCTTTTTGCCCCCCCGTTCCCGCTGCTGTCCCTGTACCTTTACGCATACGCCTGGGTGAGTTTTGATTGTGATGTCACTCACTCAGCGTAATGCCTCTTGCCCCCGTCTCGCTGCTGTTCCTGTACCATTACGCATACGCCTGGGTGAGTTTTGATTGTGATGTCACTCACCCAGCGTATTGCCTCCCTTAGTTCTCACTTAGTTATTAGTTTGGACATTTCATCTCCCACTCTGTTTTGTTCTCTCGTGGATATTATTTTGGACATTTCATCTCCCACTGTGTGTTTGTTCACACGAAGATAGTATTTACTTTGTTACTTTGTTATTTGGACTGTTCTGCATCTGCTCTGTTTGTTCCCTTTGAATATTAACCCTCTCCTCTGTTCTGCAGAGCGGCCCAGATGTTTTCCCACCAGTCCCCAGTTCCTCCCTGTCCCCAGCCCGCCTCCGCGGTTCTCTGTCCCCAGTTCCTCCCTGTTCCCCAGCCCGCCTCCGCGGGCCTCAGTCCCCTCTGTCCCAAGTTCTCCCCTTCTAGTTCCACCTAGTCCCTAGTCCTCTATCCCTAGTTCTCCTAGTCCCTAGTCCTCTTTCCCTAGTTCTCCTAGTCTCTAGTTCCTCTGTTCCCTAGGCGTTCCCTTAACCTTCCCTTAGGCGTTCCCTTACCTTCCCATAGTGTTCCCTTTTCCTGCCCGCCTCTTAAAGGCACTTTACCTTCCCCTCTTGTGTTATTCCAGTGTTTTGTGTTTTCTCCCTTAAAGGGACAGTGCCCTTTTTCCCTGTTCTAAATAAATATCTGTTTCTTGGCAAACCATCATACCTGTCTTGTGTTGTGCGATTGGGGTCGGTTACAAACCATAACAGAATGTGTCAGTAATCTGTAGCAATGTGGACGCCTTTACCGAGGAGTTGAGAAGAGTCTTCGATACTTCCTGAGTTTTCTCTATTTATGAGGCCGGAGGGCGGCTCGTCGCCTGCCGGCAGGGCCTCCACATTGTTACAGATTACGCCATTGAATTCAGGATCGTGGCTCGGGAGGCAGCTTGGCCAGAGATTCCCTGTTGTGTCTTGTTTGTCCAGGGGCTCTCCGTATGGATGAAGGACGAGCTCTCCGTATGTGAGTTGCCGGAGCACTTGGATGAGATCATCACCATGGCCATCCGCATGGACAATCGACATCGGGAGAGGGAATGTGAGCGAGGAACAAAGGCTCAGGTACATGTCTCTTCTTGTCCCGGTGTCGACATCTCTCTGCATTACACGAGTGAGCCACTGGGTGATGAACCCATGCAGCTCGGGGCGCTGTCGCTCACGGACGAGGAGCGACGCTGCTTCCGGTGCGGCCTCACCGGTCATCGCTTCGGGAGCTGTCGGGGCTTCTCGGGAAAAGGAGGAGCCCGCTAGGTCCTGAGGAGGCGCTGGCAGGTGGGCTTAAATCCTCACATTTTCCTGATACACACTTTTTTTAGGGTAACTGTCAACACTGGGAGTGACGACGTCAAGAACACGGTTGCTCTTATTGACTCAGGAGCTGCGCGTAACTTTATCCATGTGGGACTGGTGGAGGAACGGGGAATTCCTCTCGAGGAACTGGGGGTACCTGTTCCTGTCCAGGCCCTGGATGGCCGGCCGCTGGGCAGTGGGAGCATCACCTACCGCACAACTCCTATGCACATTCAGGTGGCGGGTGGTGGATGGGAGGAGGTGCAATTTTTCGTGCTTGTTTCCGCTATTTATGTCATGGTCTTAGGTCATCCCTGGTTAGCTCTTCACAACCCCGTGATTAACTGGTCCACGGGCGAACTCTCAACGGGGAACGACGTAGAGTCGGGGCCCGGCGAGAGTTTGCCCACCCCCTCCCCCTCTTCTCTTTTCTCTCCCTCTTTTCTCTCCAGGATGGTGGGGAGCGTTGCAGATGGTGACAGCCCTACTAATCCCGATTTAATAGGTGTACTCGAGATCTATTGGGACCTGGCGGACGTTTTTAGCAAAACGCGTGCTAAAGCACTACCAACTCATAGATCTTACGACTGCCCCATTGATCTTCTACCTGGTACCTCTCCGCCCCGTGGGTATATATGTTCTCCCTCTCGCGCCCTGAGACAGTGTCTATGAACACTTACATTGAGGAGGCATTGCTCGCGGGGCATATACGTCCTTCCACATCTCCTGCCGGCGCTGGCTTCTTTTTCGTTGCTAAGAAGGATGGGGGTCAGCGACCGTGCATTGATTATAGGGGGGTGAACGATGTATCCATCAAGAACCGTTACCCGTTGCTTCTCATGGACACCACCTTTGAGTGCTTACAGGGGGCACAGGTCTTTTCTAAACTTGATTTACATAATGCATACAATCTGGTCAGGATTAGAGAAGGAGATGAGTGGAAGCCTGCATTTAACACCCCCAATGGGCATTATGAGTACTTAGTCTTGCCCTTTGGCTTAGCTAATGCTCCAGCAGTCTTTCAAGCCCTGGTCAACAACGTGCTGCAGGACTTAATTGGGGTGTCGGTGTTTGTTTACTTAGATGACATCCTGATTTTTTTCTCGCGATATGGTGCAACACCAAGTGCACGTTCGTGAGGTGCTAGACCGTCTCCTCAAGCATCAACTATTTGTTAAAACAGAGAAGTGTGTGTTTCACACTGACACCGTTTCCTTATGGGCTTTGTGTTGACGAAGGGCGATCTTCGCATGGATCCAGCAAAGGTGAGTGCAGTCTTGGACTGGCCACGGCCTTCGTCCCTCAAGGAGTTACAACGTTTTTTGGGCTTTGCAAATTTCTACAGGCGGTTTATTCGCAATTTTAGCGCCTTAGCCAATCCGTTAACAGCTCTCACTAAGTCCTCTCTCCCTGGCTTTGAATGGTCGCCTAGGGGCCTTCTGCGACCTCAAACGTCGATTTACCTCCACCCTTGTACTGATCCGCCACGATGCAGAGGTTCCATTTATTGTGGATGTGGATGCCTCTGACATTGCGGTGGGGGGGGGGGGGGGGGGTGATCTCTCAGAGATGTTTAAAGGACGGTAAAGTGCATCCTTGTGCTTTTTTTCCCTCGCCGGCTGTCTTCGGCCAAGCGTAACTGTGACGTGGGTAATCGGGAGTTATTCACAATCAAATTGGCACTAGAGGAGTGGAGACATTGGTTGGAGGGTGCGGCACATCCCTTCATTGTTTGGACTGATCATAATAACTTGGCTTACATCCAAGGGGCTAAACGCCTTAACTCTCGCTAGGCCAGGTGGGCGTTATTTTTCACTCGATTTCGATTTACCATCTCCTATCGACCCAGTTCCAAAAACGTTAAACCTGACGCGGTGTCGCGCCAATTTGATCCTCCGGGTCGAGAGGAGAGCCCCCATCCCATTATTCCACAGGCCTTGATTTTGGCACCCGTGTCTTGGGGCATAGATAAGGTGGTAAGATCGGCTCTGGCACGGGAGCCTGATCCTGGTGGGGGTCCTCCGGGACGGCTGTATGTGCCCAAGGCTGCACGCTCACGCCTGCTGCAGTGGGCACATACCTCTTCACTAGAACCCTGGAGTGTATCCGTAGGAGGTTCTGGTGGTCAACAGTGGAGGGGGATACGCGTTCCTTTGTGGCGGCCTGCCCGGTGTGCGTGCGCAGTAAGACCTCTCGCCGTGCACCAGCGGGTCTCCTCCGGCCTCTTCCTATTCCCAAACGTCCCTGGTCGCACATATCCATGGATTTTATTTCAGGCCTGCCCTTGTCAGATGGGTTCACTACCATTTTGGACCGTTTCTCCAAGGCGGCTCACTTCATTCCCCTTCCCAAGCTTCCCTCGGCCCGAGAGACGGCTGATCTGGTGGTACAGCACGTCTTTCGGGTCCACGGGCTCCCAGTGGATATCGTGTCGGACCGGGGTCCTCAGTTCGCCTCCAGGTTGCTGAGAACCACCCACCATTCTGACACCTGTCACTGGGCTTCCCTGTCATTTATCTCCCTGTCACTTGTCACTTATTGTTTGGGTCTCCTGATTGGTTGTCACGTTGGAACGCTTGGTATGTCAGGAATGTGGTCGTACTTAAACCCCTGTCTCTCTACTTCCAGTTGTCGGATCTTCTCATAATCCTGCAGAGTACACGGCGGTGCCGCAGACACTGGACGTTGCTGTCTTTATTGTTCTTTATTATATTCTCTCCTAGACGCCCTGCATCAGTGTACTATCTGTTGCTATTACTCTAGGCAGGGCAACCTCAAGGGGCATGCGAGCAATGCGGTCGCACAGGGCCTCGCGGGAACGGGGGCCTTGCAAAAAAAAAATAAAAAAAAATAAAGAAACTTTTTAAAACCAAATGTGCAGCATCGGAGCAGAAGAAATAACGCTGCGTGCCGTAAGCTTATCAATACCAAGTATAGTGATTAGGTTATGCCAAGACGAAGAGGACGTTCGGCAGATGGACTGAAGATGAAAGTTGTTGCGTGTTAGAACGTTCAGTCAGGCTATAGCTATGTCGGCAGGGACAGCTAACTAGCGTTAAATTTAAACCGATATTTTCCGATATCACATTTTAATGCCGATATCGGCCGATAATATCGGTAGGCCGATAATATCGGACATCCCTACTAGGAACAGACTCCCAAGTTCATCCCAACGGGGGGGACAATATCATGATGGGACTGGTGAACTTTCTCCACGGTCGTCTCCTTCCTCTTGGACCTGACTCTGCGTTAGGGTAAGTTTTTAATGCAATCTACTCTGTTCCCGCTGTGGAGATCTCTCTCTCTCTCTCTCTCTCTCTCTCTCTCTCTCTCTCTCTCTCTCTCTCTCTCTCTCTCACTCTCTCACTCTCTCTCTCTCTCTCTCTCTCTCACTCTCTCACTCTCTCTCGCTCTCTCTCTCTTGCTCTCTCTCTCTTGCTCTCTCTCTCACTCTCTCGCACGCTCTCTCGCGCGCTCTCTCGCGGTCTCTCAGTCTCTCTCTGTCTCTCTCTCTCTCACTGGGTGTGTTGCATCGTGCAGTTTGTGATGTGTGTACTAAGCTTATAGAGTTCGATTCAAATAAGGCAAAACTGCAATTCTGCATGTCGTGCTTGAAAAATTAACCTGACTTTAAGCTTGTTTATCAGGTTCCAGGGGTGTTTTATGCATTTTCCCTGTTACTGCCAGGTGTACGACTGTACAGGTGCATTGCCACTAAGCCTCGGGCAGCGCTATTATTTAAGAATACGTTGACTGTATCATATGCCCAGCCTCGGGCAGCGCTATTATTTAAGAATACGTTGACTGTATCATATGCCCAGCCTCGGGCAGCGCTACTATTTAAGAATATGTTGACTGTATGCCCAGCCTCGGGCAGCGCTATTATTTAAGAATATGTTGACTGTATGAAAAAAAAATATATATATATATATATATATATATATATATATATATATATATATATATATATATATATATAATAAAAAAAAATATATATATATATATATATATATATATATATATATATATATATATATATATATATATATATATATATATATATATATATATATATATATATATATATATATAAAAAAATTATTATATTAAACATTTATTATTATTTTTTGTTTTACCTTTAGGGGGGGGGGGGGGCTCACGTTTCAAACTTGCACAGGGCCTCGCATTTCTCCCAGACGGCACTGACTCTAGGTGTACCGTTCTACGAATAAAGAGAACCACCGTTAACGAGTAAACAACCCTCTCTGTCTCTACTTATTACTCCACAACTGGAACCTACCTGTCTCCGTCGTAACAGGTTGGAGTTCAGTAATTTATCCAGACTTCTCTTGCCTGAGGTGTGGACAGCAGTAGCACCCCCCTTCCCTCTCTCCACTCAACTCCCTCTGGCCAGCAGTATAGTAACTCCTCCTCTATCCCCACTCAACTCCCTCTGGCCAGAAGTATAGTAACTCCTCCTCTATCCCCACTCAACTCCCTCTGGCCAGCAGTATAGTAACTCCTCCTCTATCCCCACTCAACTCCCTCTGGCCAGAAGTATAGTAACTCCTCCTCTATCCCCACTCAACTCCCTCTGGCCAGCAGTATAGTAACTCCTCCTCTATCCCCACTCAACTCAGAATCTGGCCAGCAGTAGCAACTCCTCCTCTATATCCACTCAACTCCCTCTGGCCACCATCAGTGTTTACACCACATAGGTTGAAATGATACATAACATATTGTAGTCCTTTTCAATAAGTAAAATTGGTATTTGAGGTCCCCTAAACATGTCTTTGAGGTTTTTGGACGATTATTTGCTCAGATTATGCATTCTAGCATGACTCTACTTCTGTTTCAGTCCTGTTCTCAACAGGCTATTTCTGTGTCTGTACCTTGAAATGAAAGTTCCACAATGCAGCACTGCGGGTGAACGGTCTAATGAAATTCAGATCAAACTGTTAAACTAGGCGTTCAAATATGACTCAATATTCCAGCAATATAATTTCCAACTTACTTATTTTTAGGTTCAACTTTAGATAGAAAAGAGAATGTTCACAAGCAAGCCACCATTTTGTATATGCATGTTTTTCACATGCGCACACACGAGTCAAGGACTGTGCATTGTGACTCCGGAACGGCTCACGATAGAACAAAATGCAGATCAAACTGTCAAACTAGACGTTGCAGATCAAATATCAGTCAAGATCCAGCAATAATGCAGAGACCCAGGTTTAATTCCCAACAGCGTTTTTTGGCAGGTGGGAATCCGGTGAGGGTATTAGTGCTGGTCATTGCATTATTGACTCCTACTGATCGGTCAGGGCGCCTGTTCAGCAGGGAGGGGATCTGAGGGAGGTAGCATGAACCTCTGCATGCGTTACACTCTCCCAGTGAGAGTCCTCACTGTCAGGTGAAAAGAGGCGGCTGGCGACTCCACATGTATCAGAGGAGACATATGGTAGTCTACACCCATATCGACCACCACTGTGATACACACAGGTAATTGGCTTAACAACAACTAGATTGTGGAAAAATGGGAGAAAAAGGCAAAAACAAAAAAGGTCCAGCAATATCATATCCAACTTACTGCTAAAATGTTGTAAGAAAAATATTTTAGGTTTAACTTTAGGTAGAAAAGATAAAGTTTACAAGCAAGCCACCATTTCATACACATTGTTCACATGCACACACAAGTCAAGAACTACGCATTGCAATGAGCTTTTCCTTGTGACATCACATGAGGACGGAAGTCCAAACAACTTGTTTAAAGGCACAATTTCTGAATATGGCCTGAGGCGCAAAATCTGACTGGGTTGTTATACAGTATTTCTCAGTTTGACTTCCATATTCACAACATCCTAATAATACATAATCACCATGATAATCACCACAAATGCATCATAAACCATATAAAATAACCAGAATTGGGAGGGTTACTTTATAAATGTATTCCATTTACAATTACAAGTTACCTGTTGAGAAATGTATTCAGTAACACTCCTAGTATCACAATATTAAATTTGGAAAACTGAGAGGGACTCCGATTCTCTAATCGTGGGAGAGAGTTCCATGAGCCTGGGAGCTGCCATGGAGAAGAGCTCTGTCCTCAAAACTGTGAAGCTTGGATTTTTGGGTGGATAGAAGGCAGGCTGAGGTGGATGTAGGTGAAGACCCTGGGCCCTCATTTATCAACGTTGCGTATGCACAGATATGTGCGTAACACGTGCGTACGATCATTTCTAAGCAAAGTGTGTGACTTATCAATTTGAACGTGAACTTGACTTTGTGCGTATATCTACGCACAGCTCGGAGCATGCATACCTGGCACCCGGTGGTAGAATATGAATATTACAGCGCGGAAATAAGCTTCTGTGCATTAGTTTCAACACTGGCGTGTTCTGTATGGCCCTCATTATAGTTCATTGTAAAATAGCAACAGTAGTGTAATTATGGTCAAAACCCTATAAATAGCATTTGGAATAATAGGTCTTTCTCCGAATGAATGCAGCATGGTTTATATATAGCGTTATCGGAATATACGAGGTGTACTGACTGCGCTCCGCTTAACTCAACTCGTTATTATTTTGTGAGACAGCAGAGGTCTTTTAGGATTTGGTGTAAATTAGAAGTCTGGCTGGAGTCTATGGAGCTGATGAGGAGTGAGATACAGCAGTCAAGACGGGAGGAGATGAAGGATCACTGTTTTAGCAGCAGAGCCTGCAACAGAGGTACGGTTCTTTGCAATATTACGAAGGTGGCAGAAAGAGGTTTTGACAATTTGGCGGATATGGGGTTCGAGGGAGAGGGTGAGGATCACACCATAGCTGTGTGCCTGGGAGAAAGGGGAGACAGTGGTCAGTGATCAAAGGCTAAGCGCGATGGAGGGTTACTCTAGGGCACTCTAACTACTCAGACTAGCCAGGAGCCACATTGACTGCCTCCCAATCTCACGCATAGCCCTCAGACTCTTCTCTCAGCACCCTCACCTCTCCTTCTCCCCCTTTCTTCTCTCTCTCTCCCTCTGGTTCTCACTCTCCCTTTCTCTTTTTACCTCTCTCTCTTTCCTTCTCTCTTCCTTATTTAGTGTAATTTTCCTTGTATACTATTGCTACTGTAATAAAAGAAAATTGTATGCATGTACATAACCTAGTTTTTGTTGCTCTGGAATGGCTCGTTTCAAGAGGGAGGGTTCTTGTCACAACTGAACAGCAGAAAAGACACAATACAGATATCTAACATGTTCTGAGGGGGAGAACCCCTCATTCTGTAAATAAAAAGCAATGCAAAACACAGGAAAATACTATTTTCACAATAGGTCTCGTTAAAATGTAATCCTAAAAATCCATCTTTTTTCCCCATATTGTAACACAGTTGAATCTTGTTTGTATCCTGATTGCGTAATGCCCCTTACTGTATTCTGTTACTCGACAAATAATCACGTATACAATAATAATAATAATAATGTTATGGTTTGTAACCGACCCCAATCGCACAACACAAGACAGGTATGAGAGTAAGCCAAAACAGGGCAAATCTTTATTATAGAACAAAGGCGGCACAGTCCCTTTATGGGAGAACACAAAAACACTAGAGTCAAGAAAAACTGGAAAATGACTTGACTTGAGACAGGGGCCCGACAGCGGAGGCCGCGGGGAAGAGGCGCCATCCTCCCGTAGAGAATTAGGGAGCGATGACGCGCCGGCTTGACGTCTGGAGTGGGAACACTGGCAACCTCCCGTAGAGAATTAGAGAGCGAAGGCGGTGTCCCACTCCAGGCATGGAGATCCTCTTCCTCCTCCTCGGGGGGGGGGGCGGGCAACGCAGAACAAAGGGGTCCCAGGGGACCGGGGCGAAGAGATGCCATCCTCCCGTGGAAAATAGGGAGCGATGACGCGCCGGCTTGACGTCTGGAGTGGGAACACTGGAAAACCTCCCGTAGAGAATTAGAGAGCGAAGACGGTGTCCCACTCCAGGCAAACGGCGACAGGTGGTGATGGCTAGCACGTCGTCTCACGCCGGAGACGCGGCAGGTGATGGTAACGTACAGGATGGTAACGTACAGAACTCCATGAACACAGAGTGAACACAGATACAGAACGACCCGACCAGGACTGGAAGGGAGGTCCAGGTATATAAAGCCCTCTGGGGCGCTAATCATAAACTATGACAGCTGCGTGAAGGTAGTCCAAGGGTGGGGGCTGGTGAAGAGTAGAGGAGAGTAAATCATCGCAAGGGTGGGGGCTGGTGAAGGAGAGTAGACAGGGAAAAGTTCAGGGAACAGGCGAATCCTCACAAATAATAATAATAATAATAATTATTATTATTATTATTATTA
>NC_140168.1:80736785-80862698 GCF_963971535.1 Notolepis coatsorum
TGAGTTGTGTCACGTGTCACGTGTCCCCAATGTTGATAGCACTTGTCTCGTTCCACCCCCGTTAGGCAAAAATTTGGTCCCACGCAAATCTGGAACTTCATCTCCACAAGCCTGTAATTTACCTTATTTAATAGAGTAATTTCCCCTGAATTACTTTGTATGGAGATAGAAGAGGATCGTTTTATTGCTTTTCAAAGAGAAGTCGCCTATTCTCAGTCCTTGCCCCACAATGGTGGAATGAACTACCCACCCCAGTTAGGACAGCCGAAACACCTCCAATATTTCGCCGTCGACTAAAGACGCACTTCTTCAACCATTATCTAAAAAAAAAAAAGAAAAAAAAAAGAAAAATCTAACCCTAACTAACCATACTGTCATGCATTTGTCCTAATAAACTAACCTACACTGTAGCACTCAACACTTTGATGAACATTGTTACTCAGCTGATAGAGTTGTGCCCTTCCTGATGGCTTGTCGTACAGAACATGTAAGTCGCTTTGGATAAAAGCGTCAGCTAAATGACTAAATGTAAATGTATGTAAATGTATCTTGCGTGTGACCAATAGCAGCCACTTTGTTGCCAGGTTACCTGACGACAACAAATGTGTGTAAACAGTACAGCATGGAATCCACAGAGACAGAGTACATATCGACAGTACAGAAGAGGACGAAAATGGACAAAAACCACCATCTAAGGTTCGCAAAAAGGTTTCCAAACAATGTTATATGCAGCTCACGTCCGTTCAGAAAGAAAGTGTACAAGATTTTACACAGATGTCACCAGACCCCAATGGGAAGGATACAGATCTAGGATGAAGGTGTGCAAACGCACGGATGCACTTCCCAAAGGGCTCAGCTGACCTACCATACATGAATTTCCCCAAGACCACAAACAGACACGGGAGAATGTTTAAGAAACAATAAGAAATACTTTATTACATATAATATATATATACCATACAAGTTCATGAATCTAAATAAATAACTACTAACTAACCTAATCTAAAAGACCAGTGCCCGTAGGCAGGGCCGCCTCAGGGTGTGTGTGAGCAGTGCGGTCGCACAGGGCCTCGCGGGAAGGGGGGCCTCGAAAAAAAAATATATATATATATATATTATTATTATTTTTATATATATTTTTATTTTATTTTATTTTTTAGTTGCGAGGCCCCCCTTCCTGCGAGGCCCTTTTTCACCACAGACTTAAAATCTAGTTTTTCTTACATGCTTATATATTTCACATTATACGTTTGTAGAATAGTGTTCCGGTTTCTGCGTCTCTGCTGCTCTGCAGATAGACACGTTTGTAGAATAGACTGAATAGTGTTCCGGTTTCTGCGGCTCTGCTGCTCTACAGATAGACACGTTTTTAGAATAGTGTTCCGGGCTCTTCCCGAACCCACGAGGTACAGGATCTATTCAGCGCTATTCAGAGGAGGGAGTGGATGTCTTTTGAAAAGCAGCATGGAGCAGAATAAATTACACCGTGTGCCATAAGCTTGTTATCAATACCAAGTATGATGGTTATGCCAACTTTGCCAAGACGAAGAGGATGTTCGGCAGATGGACTGAAGATGAAAGTTGTTGCATGTTAGAAGAACCTTCAGTCAGGCTATAGCTATGTCGGCTAGTACTAGTAGCAATTTGCTAAAGGCAGGAACGCGTAACTAGCGTTAGCTAGCTAGCATTAGCTAACGCTAGTTATGCGTCCCTGCCTTTAGCTAATTACTAAGTTATCGAGTGCTAACGTGTGGCAGATAAACTAGGACTCCCAAGGGACTGGTACTTTTCATCTCCACGGAAGGTCTCCTTCCAACTTTGCCATTGATACTGCGTTATGGTGAGTTTTTTCAACCTATTCTATTCCCGCCGTTGAGCTCTCTCTCTCTCTCTCTCTCTCTCTCTCTCTCTCTCTCTCTCTCTCTCTCTCTCTCTCTCTCTCTCTCTCTCTCTCTCTCTCTCTCTCTCTCTCTCTCTCTCTCTCCTCTCTCTCTCTCTCTCTAAAACACAGTGCTTCCCAATCCTCTCCTCGAAGCACCCCAGCCGTTCCATGTATTTGTTAAATTCCACCACCAGCACACCTGATTCAACTTAACAAGCCCTTTATTAGTTGAATCAGGTGTGCTGGTGGTGGAATTTAACAAATACATGGAACGGCTGGGGTGCTTCGAGGAGAGGATTGGGAACCACTGCTCTAACACACACACATACATGCTCTCTCTCTAACACACACACACACACACATACATGCTCTCTCTCTCTAACACACAAACACACATGCTCTCTCTCTCTCTATCTCTCTTTCTAACACACACACACACACATGCTCTCTCTCTCTAACACACATACACAAACAGACATGCTCTCTCTCTGTCTCTCTCTTTCTAACACACACAGACATGCTCTATGTATCTCTCTCTCTTCAATTCAAATGGGCTTTATTTCACATTATTGTATTTCTCCCAGTAGGTATGGGAGTTTTGAGTTATTGTCCATGTTTTCAAAGTCTCTTTGGGTGTTTGCAATTTGTGGGAAGTATATGTCTTGGTATAGTGGGCAGGTTGTTAAGAAGTGGAGCTCGGTTTCGCGTTTAAATCTTGCACAGGGCCTCGCATTTCTCCCAGGCGGCTCTGCCCGTAGGCCTAGGGTGATTAAAAGAGGAAGCGCTTCTCTGCACTGTAGGCCAACCCCAAGCTGCTGTTCCCACCCACACTATCTGTTCTGCCCCTAAAGCACTGCACACGTGGGGAATGGTGCCTATACTGCACCCAGGTCTGGAAATGGTCATGAACTAATCCAGAATCACATTGCACACTACACTACAAACATAGCCTGAGAATATAAATACCACACATCTGGTCTCAGGGAGTCACAGTTAATTACACACGTCAAGCTCCCACGTTCATTTGTTAGTCAATGGCTGCCCCATTTTGCTGCTCTCCAACAAGCGGGCCCGTGCAAATAGTAGCAGCGTTTCAGCATGCGGTGCTCTCAATTCTCTTCAGTTGTAATGACAGTTTGTATTATCCAAAGTTTCTTATAGCACAGTTCACATAATCCATTCAATGATAGCTCGGGAAACAGTACATTCCGATACTTTGTGTTTAGTTACTCACGGCATGTAGCGTGGCTACAATGTATCTCTCTTGGTTTTGGCTCCACTCGTTCCCCAGAGAGAAGGTGAACACAGCAGGCTGGAGCAGTAAGTGTTTTCACTGGAAAAAGGCACAAGAGAAGGGTAGCGTGTCCTCGTATCTCCGTAGTTCCGCGTTCCCGGTGTCATCCTTGCGACTCAGTCCTGTCTACTGCCAAAACGAATTCTCCTTTCAACCGCGCCCGGCCTTCCTGGCACCGCCCCTCCACGCCAGCCAGCCAATCCATCTCCCGCCCCCTCCAGCAGCACACCCCGGCTGCGTAAGAAAGAGGGACCTCATGTGTAGACTGCACGACTGAAAATAGATTATCCCCCCCTGGTGGCCCCGCACTTGCCTGTTGTCACTGGCCCCAGCACATATCGCCATCCCCACAGGATGGCTCCCCATGCTCTCACCGGGACTCCATGGACCTCATCTAAGCAGGGAAGAAGGGACAGCATGGCGCAGTACTGCGATAGGAGATTCCAATACACATAATAGTTGGATATGCACTTGCCTGTTAAAATGGCCAGGTAAGCATCTAGGTCCTCATCAGGACCATCACTGGGCGTGTCCTCCTCTCAGGGTCCCACAGGTACATCAACACACATACATACAGACACCAGTGATGTACCTGAACGCGCTCAATGAACGATCGTTCATGAACACGTTCGTATTTTGGCTGAACGTGAACTGAACGTACTGTATATCCGCTAAATGAACGTAATTGAGAACGCGTTCATTCTCAGCGCTGTGTAACGGAGTTCAAAAGTGAGTTCATTCTCAGCACTCTATTATAACGGCGTTCAAAGATGTGCCAGATTTCATATGCATTTCAGCCGAAAACCCAGTTAAAACACACTGTAAACAGGCTTCAAAATTATGCGTAAAACCACCCGATCTGGCAACGCGCCTGTCATCCCCTGCTACGTCATCAGACTCCTCCTCACAACAACAGTGGACCAGCTGAATCTGCAAGCAGAAGCCGAGAGCTGAAGCAGCACTCGCTTAGAGTCAGACTCTACCTCTAGACGTCAGCGTATGAGCATTTAAAAGAGTTTAACGTTAAAGTCAGTACTGACTCAGACGGAAACAATCTAACGTTTGTCTGTAAACTTTGTCCACCCGGTTTGAAGAAGCAAGTCCGTACATCGACGTCGACAGCAACATTGAGAATATGCAAACGTCCTGTTTTAGTTTTCATAATAAAGACAATTCAAGCAAAGTTTTTCCTCATGTTTTTGAAAATATACTGTAGAGATGAAAGTTGCAGCTGCTACTAGTGTGGACTGAATGGGCGGCAGCAAAGCGTTATGGAAATGCCAGTATTCCGATTGCTGTCTGTGGTTCAATCATTTTTACAAATAATAGCTCGCAGCAACGTATTGAAAAAAGAACTAACAAAATGGGCCGTTCAATATCTCCTTTATGTTCGAAATGTCAAACAGACCTGGGTACCTACAGTCTATCACTACTTTTGGGAATCTAAGTGTTTATCCAGGTTTGATTGATTGAACACTTTATTAACAGATTGCAGAATGGGTACAGTACAGTACAGCTCAGTCATATATTATGATGAATTGAAAATGGGGGACCCTGATGTAAACAAGATGAAAGTCTTTCTCTGGTCTGCATCCCCTTAACAATTGTATGTATTGAGCTGTACTGTACTGTACCCATTCTGCAATCTGTTAACACTTTGATCGCCATGGTTAAATTCATAATTTACCATCCCTAGCCAGCTCTATTTGTCTATGGAGAAGTTCCCCTTCTTTGCAGGGCTATAACTTTTTAAATTCTATTGCTAAATTGACATTATTATGGTCCATTCAATGTCCTATATCTATTGTTCAGGGTGTAGCAACGTTATACTTTTTCATTCACATATTCATACTAAAATACGGTCTAAAGTATAAGTATGTTTTTATCGTTTTCTGCAGCTTTCTCCAGAACTTGATTTATAGCCCCAAATGCATTATATTGATGATCAAATACAGTTTGGTAGCGATCGGTGCCAGATAAAAAATGTCAACTGGAGGTACTTCTAGAAGTTACTACGTATCATCTGATGTTGACCGGATGGGCGGGGGGTCGTTTATAATTCCGTGGGCAACGTTATATCATTCATCTAGTGTGGGTCATATGATCATCAGAGCAGTTTATATGGAACACGTTAGAAAATAATGCTGAAACTCACCGTGGCTTCCTCGCGCCGTTGGGGGATGAGCGTGGAACAGATTTTTTTCTATTATGGGATGGAGAAATACCGGATCCATTTCCAGGTTGTATAATAGTATATACGTCCAAATCATGTTGTTTATTGAGTTAGGGTGAGCGATCGATTATCCAGTGTGTCAAGATGGAGTCCCGGGAGCTATAGCGAGTGGTCGGACCGAATTTGGATGAGCACCAGTTTCCGGTTTGCTGTTTGGGCGATAGGTAGGAGGGGTGACACCCTTTACAATTCAAACTATTTGATAAACTTCTACTTTCAGCCCGGAAATGCATTCTGATAAACTGGATTAAGGATAAGCCTCCATTTTTACAAATGTGGTATAGAGAGATCTTCGGTGTGCTACCCCATGAAAGACACTGTAGAGGCAACAACGCTTCCTTTCAGGAGGTGTGGGCCCCACTATTAGACTATTTTCCTGCTGAAATTTCTCGGATCCTTCTAAAGGCCCAGTGCCCCATTGTATGGACAGACCTAGGATAGGAAAAAATAAATATACTGTATGTATGTCTACATGTGAATGGGCTCGAGGCAAGTGCAATACTGTACAGTGCCTGTCTTGGTTTGCTTTCCTTTTAGCTTGTTTTTCTTTTTGTTTTGTTTTTGCTTGCTTATGGTGTGGATGAAATAATAATAAAAAAAAAAAAAAAACTAAAAAGAACTAAATTAGTTAATTTTTGAAACCATGAACTTTAGTTCAAAATGTTGAATTATGAACTATGAACTGAACTAGTTAATTTAAAAAATTGTGAACTGTGAACTGAACTAGTTCATGTAGAAAGTGAACTTTCCCAACACTGACAGACACACACACACCCCCACCCGCGACACAGACACGATGGGATAGATATAGAAACTGCATAGAACAGTGCTTTAACTTTTCAGGCGAGAATCGTATCATTGCGGAGACATACAAACATTGTTTAGAGTTTGCCAATGTTTCTGGTTGCTGGTTTTCACGCTACTTGCTATAGGCATTTTATCGACAAAAAGCGCTTGGACAGTGGCGGCTGGTGAATTCTTCTCCAGGGGCGGCGCTATACCAAACATTTTGCAAACATGTACCGAGGTATCACAATGTCACACACACACACACAAACACGCGTGTGCACGCATTGGCGAAACCACACACTGAGTAGCCTACTGTGCACGTCAAAGCTTCGGCGAAACCACAAGGTACAAATATAAGAAAATAAAAAGGTTAATTAAACGTATTGATTTGTCCATTTTTTGACATTATTCCAAATTAAGGGGATGGTATCGTGTTTTGATTGATTAACTATCTTGATTAAAAGTGTGTGGGTCTATTCTTTTTCTCATTATACTATCCACTGAACTGTTTTATGTGTACAACCTTAATCTTTAGAAAATTGTACCAGCATCTTTAACACTTTGATCGCCATGGTTAAATTCATAATTTACCATCCCTCGCCATCTCTATTTGTCTATGGAGAAGTTCCCCTTCTTTGCAGGGCTATAACTTTTTAAATTGTATTGCTAAATTGACATTATTATGGCCCATTCAATGTCCTATATCTATTGTTCAGGGTGTAGCAACGTTATACTTTTTCATTCACATATTCATACTAAAATATGGTCTAAAGTATAAGTATGTTTTTATCGTTTTCTGCAGCTTTCTCCAGAACTTGATTTATAGCCCCAAATGCATTATATTGATGATCAAATACAGTTTGGTAGCGATCGGTGCCAGATAAAAAATTTCAACTGGAGGTACTTCTAGAAGTTACTACGTATCATCTGATGTTGACCGGATGGGCGGGGGGTCGTTTATAATTCCGTGGGCAACGTTATATCATTCATCTAGTGTGGGTCATATGATCATCAGAGCAGTTTATATGGAACACGTTAGAAAATAACGCTGAAACTCACCGTGGCTTCCTCGCGCCGTTGGGGGATGAGCGTGGAACAGAATTTTTTCTATTATGGGATGGTGAAATACCGGATCCATTTCCAGGTTGTATAATAGTATATACGTCCAAATCATGTTGTTTATTGAGTTAGGGTGAGCGATCGATTATCCAGTGTGTCAAGATGGAGTCCCGGTAGCTATAGCGAGTGGTCGGACCGAATTTGGATGAGCACCAGTTTCCTGTTTCCGGTTTGCTGTTTGGGCGATCTGCCGATCGGCCACCAGATGGCGCTCTTGAACCGTTAGATAGTTGAGTGGAGCTCAGCAGTATATCTCAGGTCCCCGGAGGAGAAATATGATTTCGATCACAGATTTTTGAAATATTGATATCAAAGACGAGTTACGGCGTCTTCGGCAGAATGAGCATGGCGGGGAAAGACGAGTTCCAGCGTTTTCGGCGATTAAAGTGTTAATATTGCAGGTTGGGAATCGCAAGGTAAAGCGTTTTTTATACATACTGCATATCATTGTATAAATTCACATTCAAGTGTACTAATTAACCACACTTTTCAGGCTTCACCTTATGGCCTATTATCTGTGTGCCCCCTGACAGTGCTCTTGTGTCGGGTTAGAAACTGCAGACAGTGCAGTTGTTCCAAGATTCAATTCTAGTCCGAGTCCGAGTCCAAGTCATCAAGGTTGAGTCCACTCCACAAATATCTGTTGAAGTTTGAGGTTGTTCCGTTCTTCTCTTTAATAGTTTGTTTGCATATTGAATATCTAGCAGTGCTCTTGCTGGAATTGTATGTAAAATCTGTGTAAGCACAGAACATGATTCGGGGCATCTCTTTAGGCATCTTAACTCATTCAGCGCCAACTATTATCCCCATCCCTGTAGTCAATGGGCCACGCTTTAAAAGATAGGCATTTTCACTGTGCGTCACGATGTTTGCAGAGCTATATCTATATTCTATATTATAGCTATGGAGACAATACTATGGCTCATTTGACAGTCACTATCTCTCGTCCAACATGTAAAAAATAGTAAATTTTTTCATGTATACGTTTGCGTGTTATCCCGTGGTGAATATTGTATAGTTTCAGAGTGATCCGGGCTAATTCCTGGAAGCTGAATTATGGAGCGTTATGTGCATTTTGCGAAAGTCGTTTGTGTTGCTCGCCTGGACCCTGGATCAAAGTAGGATTGATGTCATATAGTTCTTACCTTCGCTAGGAGTTATTCCAAAATGAATATTCCAATTGTCTGATCGCGATTTCCAGTATTGATGTCCATCGGGTCCCTGACATGAAATGGCACAAAATATGCATCAAGTGTGCTGGACGCGTTCCAAGTTGCTCAAATGAAGCTTTTCACTTGCCCAGGTCCAAATTCTCCACCCGGACCATATAAAATGTAACACACAGTGTGAAATAAGATTTCAAAGGGTAGGCGATACTGCCACCTAGCAGGATTCGGCCGGCATTGCACTCTCGAGGTCTCAGAATAACCTCAACAACTTCCGCCCCATCTCAAACCTCCCCTTCCTCAGCAAGGTCCTCGAGCGTGCAGTAGCCGCCCAGCTACAGAGTCACATGGCCTACCATGACCTGTTTGAACCACTCCAGTCTGGGTTCAGGGCTAAACACAGCACCGAGACCACCCTGATCAAGGTGACAAATTACCTCCTCATGGCTGCTGATGCTGGCAACATCAACATCCTCATCCTCCTGGACCTCTCAGCTGCCTTCGACACCATCTCACACTCAAACCTCCTAGACCGCCTGGAAAGTGTCCTTGGCATCACTGGTACCCCCTTGTCCTGGTTCACATCCTACCTTACCAACAGGTGGCAGTATGTTTCCCTCGGGGGCTCCAGGTCAGCTCCAGCACTTGTTAAACAGGGTGTTCCCCAGGGTTCGGTGCTAGGTCCGCTCCTTTTTATGATTTACCTCCTCCCACTCGGTGACATCATAAGGAAACACGGCCTCCACTTCCACTTCTATGCAGACGACACACAGCTTTACCTCCACACCAAACCCTCGGCTCCCCTTCCTCCCCCCTCCCTCACTGCCTGCCTCCAGGACATAAAAACATGGATGACCACTGTTACAAAGGGTCAGATTAAACCGAATATATATATTTATTGCCTGAGATCCCATGTATAATATTTGTATATCGTTTGATATCCCTTGTATGTTCTTTGTACATATACACGGAATGTCCCTTTACCTGGTACAGGACAGACCATGGTGTTCGTTCTCCTATTGGAAGCGATCCCCTAGGCGCCAGTGACTTACCCCCTAGACCCGACTTGAAAGGTGCCGACGAACATGCCCTTACTAGCCCCAGTTCCGCGTAGGAATACGGCTACCGAAATACGAATGGCACTATTTGTCCACCGTACATATAAATAGGGCGCAAGAAATGTAGAATTCCTCTTAGTCCCTTGTCCCGTTCAGTCTCGTTCAGTTCCAGTTATCCAAGTGACGTCTCTCCCCACTACGCAACGTGGGCAGAGTAGGGCTCGCATCGCCCCAAGATAGAGTCTCGTGTTATCCTAATACGTTTGTTTAACGTATCGTTCGCTATTTATTAGTAAACCTTCATTACGAGTCAAAGACCACGTGAAGTGGGTAATTGTGCGTCTACATAGAGCATTTATTGCCGCGTACTAATAGGATAGTAACGTCAAGTTCAACCGTGCACTACCGCGCACCGGAGGATACCTACACCGGACCAGCAGAGCCACTTTCCGGCAAGGATTATTATTCTTCATTGCTTTGACCAAGCTGCTGGAGCAGAGAACCGCCTACCCCACTGCTACTGTGGGATCTACACCTGCCCGTGAGACCATCACTCGAGCCCGTCTCTGTCGTACCAGAGGCTCCACGGCTTTCACCTACGCGGCGCGCACCCTGGGACCAGGCTGCCTTTCCCCGCTGCTCCAGGGAGTAAAATCGCCTCCGTGGACCATTGACTTTCATAGAGCATTGCCTCCCCCTGCTGGCTTACAACCGGTAGTACACCCCCCCTCCCCAGAATACCAGATCTAATTCCTAACATTCCATATTGATTTACTTACGTACATTCTTTGCCTTATAAGCGCACCAAAGTAATGTAATATAATATTCTTTATGTAATAAATATTCTAAACGAGTATTCGTGTGGAAACCGTTTCATTGTGGAAGTGTTGTCATCTAATATACTTGTGTACAGTAAGGCCAGTAATGTACATACACGGTAGTAGTTTAATGATACTAATACTTGATTAATACAGTCAGGGAATTGTACCCCTCAGTTACAATTGGTCCTTCGAGCCGGAGAATAATTAGCATAATATTAATATAATATTAATATTGACATGGCCGATGACGAACACTCCACAAACGGTTCTCCTAAGCTAGATCGCCCGCAGCGCAGACGGCAGCCACCTCCCTATCTAGAGGCATACGCTGTCAGTCCAATACCTAGCTTTAAAGGGAAGTTAAACGTGGAAAAAGTAGAAAGTAAAATTATGTCCGACCCTAACAACCAGGCTACCCCGCCAACAGAAGCCCTAGTGGGTTCTAATGTAACTGACCAAGCTCACGGTGGGGACCAGGAGGGAACTGACACGACTTTACCCCCAGACAATACCGAAGAAATAGTCCCCGATCAGCTCCGGGAGGAAGACAACCCTAAAGAGACGCGCACCCAGGAGACGGATCCCCTCGGTACGCAACCGGAGAACGGATCTCCAACAAGTACTGCCGGGAGCCGATCACCCCGAACGGCGTCTTCCCCCAGCGAGGCGGACAAGATGCTGGCGCAGGCACTCATCGCCACCCTGGCAGCCTCCACCGAACGCGATCAACTTCAAGCGCAACAGACGTGCGAGCGCGAACATTTTGCAGGCGAGCGAGAGCGCTTCCAGGCGCAACAAAGGAGTGAAGACGACCGAATAAGACTGGAGACCAGACGCCTCCAGACAGAAGAGAACATTGAGAGAAGCCGCGCCGACGTCGCAAATGCACAGCTCCACGCCGCCCATGCCAGCGCCAATGCCCAGCGCGACGTCGCCAACGCACAGCGCGACGCTGCCCAGGCCAGCGCCAATGCGCAGCGCGACATCGCCAATGCCCAGCGCGAAGCAGCGCGCGACGCAGCCCATGCCCGGCGCGAGGCAGAGCGCGACCGGCTGCAGGCGGAGCTGACGGACAAACTGGTTGCCATGGCGACACCCCCTCACTCCACACGGAGCTCTCAGAGATCGTCAAGACATGGGTCTAGGACACATTCCCCTACCCGACGAAGCGACCCGGGACCCCGCCAACAGGAGGATCCTGTCCACGTCTCCGAACCCCCTCCCCAGCCGGTCCATACGAGACCCAGCAACCGGGAAGAATCGGACCACGCCGAGAGACTGAACAGAAGACTCCAGGTCCTAGCAGAGGGAGAGGAGGAGGAGGAGGAGGAGTGTCAAGCCGACCAGCAGGAACGTGCTCTGGCCAAGGAGGCCCAGTACAGCCCCGACCAGCAGCAACGTACTCAGGACCAGGAGGTCCAGTACAGCCCAGAAGTCAGCCCCGAGGCCCTGCGCTACAAACCCCCGACTCAACTCACGGGTGAGTTTGACGCACCGTCAGCCCCGAGGAACAGCACCTGGGTACCCGACCTTCGGTACCCACCAAGTACCAGCCCAAGACGACACGCAAGAGGAGACTTGCCTAGGAGGCCTCTCCCCCAACGCTCACCGATGTGCCAGTCATCCATGACATCATACATTGGCACACCGACGTTTCAAGACTTCACCCATGAGAATCGAGCACAGTATACGGAGCTCCGGATGTGCTTAGAGACAATGATGATGGATGTCGCTGATGAACGCCACAAGTATGCAATATTACTGCAGCACCTGAAAGTGCCCCGAGCGCACAATATAGCGCTAGCCTATGCCACCTCTACGACCCCATACACCGCGGCTCTAGCAGCGCTGGACCAGAGATATGGACGTATATGGGATTACGTAATAGAAGAGATAAGGCATATTGACCGCTTACCCCCAGCAACAGACAATCGCTCACTAGACGACCTGTCTATAAAAGTACAGTCCCTGGTAGGGATGCTGGGAGCGCAACGAGAAAAGGGTATGCACGAGCTATACGCCAACTCTAACGTCGAGAGGATTTTAGAGAAGCTGCCGCCCGCCAGACAGGAGCGCTTCAGGCGGCAAAGAGACCACCGTGATCCTAACGGTCCAGAACCATCCCTCCTAGACTTGGCCGACTTCCTGGCGAGAGAAGTCAGCAGCCTACGATTGGATACGTTCGTGCGGAGCACACCAAGCTCCAGAGAGGGACCTAGGAGAGTAAACGATGGCCGAAGATCGGTGACTGTTATGCACCAAGCCGAATCAGTACCGCAGCACCAGAACCACAACACCCCCTCGACGAAAGAGGACCAGTGGAAGATTGAGTGCCAGTACTGTGAGGGAGAACATCGGCTGTATCAGTGCGAAGATTTCAAGAAGCTGACCACGGATGATGTGAGCCAGTGGGTCAAGGACCACCGCCGCTGCTTCCGCTGCGCGCGCAGCCACCTAGCAGCTGAGTGCCGCTTGAAAAAGAAGTGCAGCAGGTGCGGTGGCACCCACTTGGAGGTCCTGCATGACATCAACAGGCGTCAGCCAGGACAACAGAGTGGGCCCGTCGCGGTAATGTACCATGCCGAGGCGGTGGCACCAGAACCAAAGTTCCACCAGACCGCTCCCTGGTGTCCCGACTGCTACGGCAGACACTGGGAGTCAAGGTGCGACTCGTACCATATAATAATGACTTGGATTTATATAGCGCTCTTCATGGCACCCAGAGCGCTTCACAGAGTCCATTATTCGTTCATACACAGTCATACCGGTGGTGGTAAGCTACAATTGCAGCCAGAGCTGCCCTGAGGCAGACTCACGGAAGCGTGGCGAATAATCAACGCCTACGGCCCCTCCGACCACCACCAACATTCATTCACATGCATACACATTCATACGAGGCAAGTAGGTTAAGTGTCTTGCCCAAGGACACAACGGCAGTGGGATGGACATGGGCTTGAGCGGGATTCGAACCACCAACCCTTCGATCATTGGACGACCCGCTCTACCCCTGAGCCACGCCGCCCCACCACCCACAGGAGTGCTCCACATTGACCAGCACAGCGGGACCCCCCGTGTGCTCCTCAAAGTGGTCAGAGTGCTCCTGAGCCACGAGGACAAGGTCCTGGACACTTACGCCGTCCTGGACGATGGGTCCGAAAAGACTCTCCTCCTCGCTTCCGCAGCAGCCCAGTTGGGCCTGCGAGGTGTCAAAGATACGATGACCATACGCACCATCAGAAGGGACCAGAAGACCATAAAGGGTGAAAAGGTCTCCTTCGAGATAGCAGCGGTGGACCAGCCCGAGAAGCATTATAGTATAAGCAACGTCTTCACCAGCCACGACATAGGCCTGTCGCAGTACACCTACCTGTCACACCTACCCCATCCCACAGCTGATGGCTAAGTATGGGCACCTACGTCAACTACCTATACCGCTTATCGACGGCGCCACACCGACCCTGCTCATCGGCTCCGACCACGCGGACCTCATTCTCCCAATTGAGGCGGCCCACGTCGGACCCAAAGGATGCCCGGTCGCGGTTCAGACCCGACTGGGATGGACGCTCCAAGGCCCCCTCTACGGACTTGACAGTCAACCCACGTCTACAAGCTGCCTACACACAGAGGCGAGCGACACCGGCCTCTCCCCCGTACAGCAGAGGCTATTGACATTAAGCGAGAGGCCCGTGAGAGAACCGTGGGTACCAGAGGGAGTTCGGAACTCCACCCCCCTCAGCTGCGCTTCAGACGTAGCTGACCTCGAACCCAGCACCCCAAGCGACTCCTTGACGGGGCGGCCGGGATCGGCCCCTCCTCACACGGGGTACAGAGCGAACAAGAGAAACAGACGGAGGAGGAGAAAGCACAGCCAAGCACAGATCAAAGCAGTCTCAGGCCCGCTCCTTCCTAAGCCCCCCTTCATCCCATCCAGTCGTCATGACCATAGACCAGTCACCACCCCGAGCTGCGTGGCCGGCCGGCCGCGTAAGCAAAGTGACCACTGGTGCCGACGGAAAGGTCAGAGTGGCAGAAGTGCTCGGCCAAGGGCGGATCTACAACCGACCCGTGGCGAGGCTGATAGAGTCGCCAAGGCTCCCCGACTCGCCTAATGACGACCATGACCCCTGACTTTGTGAACTGCCCGACCCCTCACAGCGGACATTGAGTAGTAGACAGTGCGGCTTAATCTGTCTCTGCTTAGCTAATTAGGTGGGACTAATTAGGGGGCGGCTGTTACAAAGGGTCAGATTAAACCGAATATATATATTTATTGCCTGAGATCCCATGTATAATATTTGTATATCGTTTGATATCCCTTGTATGTTCTTTGTACATATACACGGAATGTCCCTTTACCTGGTACAGGACAGACCATGGTGTTCGTTCTCCTATTGGAAGCGATCCCCTAGGCGCCAGTGACTTACCCCCTAGACCCGACTTGAAAGGTGCCGACGAACATGCCCTTACTAGCCCCAGTTCCGCGTAGGAATACGGCTACCGAAATACGAATGGCACTATTTGTCCACCGTACATATAAATAGGGCGCAAGAAATGTAGAATTCCTCTTAGTCCCTTGTCCCGTTCAGTCTCGTTCAGTTCCAGTTATCCAAGTGACGTCTCTCCCCACTACGCAACGTGGGCAGAGTAGGGCTCGCATCGCCCCAAGATAGAGTCTTGTGTTATCCTAATACGTTTGTTTAACGTATCGTTCGCTATTTATTAGTAAACCTTCATTACGAGTCAAAGACCACGTGAAGTGGGTAATTGTGCGTCTACATAGAGCATTTATTGCCGCGTACTAATAGGATAGTAACGTCAAGTTCAACCGTGCACTACCGCGCACCGGAGGATACCTACACCGGACCAGCAGAGCCACTTTCCGGCAAGGATTATTATTCTTCATTGCTTTGACCAAGCTGCTGGAGCAGAGAACCGCCTACCCCACTGCTACTGTGGGATCTACACCTGCCCGTGAGACCATCACTCGAGCCCGTCTCTGTCGTACCAGAGGCTCCACGGCTTTCACCTACGCGGCGCGCACCCTGGGACCAGGCTGCCTTTCCCCGCTGCTCCAGGGAGTAAGATCGCCTCCGTGGACCATTGACTTTCATAGAGCATTGCCTCCCCCTGCTGGCTTACAACCGGTAGTACACCCCCCCTCCCCAGAATACCAGATCTAATTCCTAACATTCCATATTGATTTACTTACGTACATTCTTTGCCTTATAAGCGCACCAAAGTAATGTAATATAATATTCTTTATGTAATAAATATTCTAAACGAGTATTCGTGTGGAAACCGTGTTATTGTGGGAAGTGTTGTCATCTGATATACCTTTGTACGGTGTGGCCAGTAGTACATAGACGGTAGTAGTTTAATGATACTAATACTTGATTAATACAGTCAGGGAATTGTACCCCTCAGTTACAACCACCAACTTCCTTCAACTCAATAGTAAGTTTAAGTTTAAGTTTATTTGGATCCCCATTAGCCACAGCAGTGCTGGGGCTATTCTTCCTGGGGTCCATAACACATAAAATACAGTTACAGACTTATACACTCACAACATTTACATGTCATACAGACAATTAAAACAACAATAAAAACCCTAATCAAATTCATAATACAATATAACAATATATACGCCTTATGAATTCATAATACAATACAATAATACCTACACATAATTCATTCATAATACAATACAGCATAATATACTATTTAGCTTTTACATACATTATCTATGTTCATATGAGCCAATTATACAATATTTTAATAATATATCCCTATCAGACACATGCCTTTTCATCCATATATACCTATCCCTTTATCAGACACATACATTTTCATTTACGTACACACAATCTATTAGGGAATGTCAATTTCTTTGGTTGAAAATGTTGTTTTACCACGATTTTGAAACGACATTTACTATTCTCCTGCTTAACATGTCTGGGAAGAGAGTTCCATTCCTGCATACCACGGAACATGACAGTTTGCTTCATTGCATTCGACCTCACTTTTGGAAGTGTAAAACCTCATGCAGAAGCATGTCTGGTGGAATGGTTGTGTCTGTCAAGACTTATAGATAAATTGTTATATAAAATTGAGGGGATCTTTGTAACAAGAATATTCCTAGTGAATACAAGGAGTGAGCAGAGTAATTTATGTTTGACAAGTAACCAAGTTAAACAACTGTGCATCGCATCAACATTAGTTCTGTACTCACAGCGAAGCGCTATACGTGCTGCTTTGTTTTGTACCATTTGTAATTTTTTCAGTTTATTCGTCGTTACATTCGACCATACTGCAGGACAATAGTCAAGATTTGACAAAACCAGAGCTTGAATTACCTGTTTGATAGAATTTAGTGGTAACAAATGAGCACATCTTTTAACAACAGAAATCCCTCTTCCCATTTTCACTAATATATTGTTTATATGGTGTGACCATGACAATTTACTGTCTAATGTTACCCCTAGGAGTTTAGTCTCCTGGACTTGATTAATTACCACATCACTAGTCAAAAGACTGGGTTCGTTCTTAGAGTATGGTTTGAACCGAAAATGATGCTACTTGTCTTTGATATGTTTAGAACTAGTTTGTTATTCTTTATCCATTCCATCACTGATTGCAACTCTGCCTTTAGGACCGTATTTAATTCATTGGCTGTTGAGGCTGATGTGTAAATCGTTGAATCATCCGCATACATAGAAATATAGGACTTATTTAGGACAAGAGGCATGTCATTTGTAAATATGGTGTAGAGCAAAGGCCCAAGGCAACTTCCTTGGGGTACTCCACACCTTACCGTTTTAACTTCTGAGTAACTCCCATTAAAAAAAACTATTTGTTTCCGGTTTGCTAAATAAGTTTGCATCCAAGATAGTGCAGATGAGGAGAAACCGTAACATTCAAGTTTTTTAAGTAAGAATTTGTGATCTATGATGTCGAATGCTGCAGTAAAATCAAGCAAGACAGCTCCAACCATTTTCTTTTTATCTCTTTCAGCCAATCATCCGTCATTTGGGTTAAAGCAGTCGCTGTTGAATGTCCTTCACGATATGCATGTTGAAAATCAGTGGTCAATGTGTTAAAAGAAAAGTAGCATTTAATCTGTTCACTTACTATTCTTTCCATCAGTTTACTTAAAACTGGCAGTAAACTTATGGGACGACTATTAGATCCTGAGAATGGCAATTTCAAATTTTTTGGCAGTGGTATTACTTTGGCAGTTTTCCACTGTTGCGGATACAAACATTCACTAAAGGATTGATTTATAATATGACAGATAGCAGGGGCAATTAAATCAGGGACCAATTTCAGAAGTTTCCCATCAAGACCAAGATCAAGTAAGAAGACCGAACTCATAGTTGTAGCCTCCCCAGCCCTCCTCCAAAAGATCGACCACCTTGTTCTCTCCGTGGATGGCTACTCCATCTGCCCCTCCACAGAGGTAAGGAACCTGGGCGTAATACTGGACTCCACCCTCTCATTTCACCCTCACGTCAAGTCTGTCACCAGATCCGCTTTCTTCCACCTCAGAACCATCTCCCGCCTCCGCCCCTCACTCTCCGACACCTCAGCGGAAACACTCATTCACGCCTTCATCACTTCCCGCCTCGACTATTGTAACGGAATCCTTCTTGGTGCCTCCAAGAAGGTTCTTGATCGCTTACAGTACGCCCAAAACTCTGCTGCGAGGGTCCTCACGCGCACCAAACCCTGGCAGCACATCACCCCCACCCTGCAAAAACTCCACTGGCTCCCCATCAACTACCGAATCCCCTACAAGATCCTCCTCCTCACCTACAAATCCCTGCACGGGTTGGCCCCTTCCTACCTGACCAACCTACTCCACCCCTACACTCCAGCACGAGGCCTCCGATCCTCCAACTCCGACCTCCTCACCATCCCCGCACCAGGAGTTCCACACTGGGAGACCGAGCTTTCGCTGCAGCTGCCCCCAGACTGTGGAACTCCCTCTCCCCCCTCATCCGAGGCTCTGACACCATCAACCTCTTCAAAACCAAGCTAAAAACCCACCTGTTCACACTTGCCTTCACGCAACACGGCCCCGCTCCCAAGTAGCCCACCCCTGACTTTTTTTAAGCCACAGATTCCGTTGTTTTGTTTTGTTGTTTGTTTGTTTGTTAATTTCAACCACTTCATCCAATTGGACAGAACTTGCCTCCTTTTAAATTTTTTTTATCTCTTTTATCTTATTTGTTTTTTCTTGTTGTTACTATACAAAGATGTTTTATGTATTTTATTATATTTTTTCAATTTTATTTCTTATTTGTTCCATCCTTTCCTTGTACAGTGTCCTTGAGTCTGAGAAAGGCGCTTCTCTCTTAAAATCCAATCTATTATTATTATTATTATTAGAATGAGTTCCAATGATAACACCAAGGTCCGTGAGAGTGTATAGAATACTTAGTTTGAGTCAAATGTACTCAGTTTGAGTCAAATGTACTCTGCGAAATTTACTGTGTAGGTGGAACACACATGTGTTGGCTATATAATGGAGCACCCTGGCTAAATCCTGGAGCACCCTGATTATCTAATGGCGCACACTGATTATCTAATGGATCACCCTGGCTATATAATGGAGCACCCTGGCTATATAATGGAGCACCCTGATTATATAATGGTCACCCCCATAGAAAAAAGAAATCCCTGGAGTACTACTGTAACTGTACACTAACTGAACTACTCTCTGTTCCAGTTAAACTCTCTGTTTAACAGATCATCAAAGAAAAATACAAACAACATCTATAACATGATCAAATCATCTTCCTCTGAGAACTAATAAGCCATTGGTCTTGATTCTCCCTCTCTCTCTCTCTCTCTCTCTCTCTCAGCCTAATTCGTTTGCTGGGAGCTAATTACTTCATAACGAGCTCAGTCTTTGTCAGACTGGGTGCTTCCTGGTGCTGCTTTGTCTGCACATTAGTGGGGAGTCCATTAGCTGGCCGTTTGGTGCCAATTTGTCATGACAAAACAGAGAAAGAGAGAAAGAGAGAAAGAGAGAGAGAGAGAGAGAGAGAGAGAGAGAGAGAGAGAGAGAGAGAGAGAGAGAGAGAGAGAGAGAGAGAGAGAGAGAGAGAGAGGGAGAGAGAGAGAGAGAGAGAGAGAGAGAGAGAGAGAGAGAGAGAGAGAGAGAGAGAGAGAGAGAGAGAGAGAGAGAGAGAGAGAGAGCATGAGGGAGAAATGGAGTAGGATATGGATGGGGATATAATATACACGTAAAGTGATAGAGAGGAGGAAGGAAAGATGAGTAATAGTGGAAGTGAAAGAGAGGGAGAGAGGAGGTGGAGAGAGAGGGATGCAGAGGGAGGGAGAGAGATAAGGAGAGGCGGATAGAGGGAGAGACGAGGTGGAGAGAGAGATTGAGACAGAGAAAAGAGGGGGTAGGACAGAGATACAAAAGGAGGGAGAGAGATAAGGAGAGGTGGAGAGAGAGAGAGAGAAAGAGAGAGAAATATATATTTTTTAAAAGCCCACGACACAGAGAACCATCTATGGGAAAATGCTGCTGTAGTAATAAGAAATGACTAGGAATAATGGTGTCATTACCATGTAGGTACAAGGGGTGGGAATCACCAGAGGCCCCACGATATATATACGATATTATCCAGAGTAACCATATTGTAATACCACAATTGCGATATAGTGTGATTTATTACCTTTTTTCAACTGCAAATGATGTCCCCAACAGAGATCTTTGTTAACATGTTAACCGAATTCGGCTATAGGGCGACAATAATGTGGTCAAGAGGCATGGTTTCTATCTTGAGCCTGAACTGGCGTGGTTTCTTTTATTCACATGAAACGAGCAGCAGTAACATACAGGTCTTCTCTCACTGAGAGACATAGGGGGAGAGAGCGAAGTGGGAGGATACATTTGCTTTTATACTCGCCACAAGGTGGTGTACCTGGGTGGTTCCGCCTAGAGCGGCCTCTAGTGGGAACAGATATATATGCAACTAGACAGTCACTGGTGGAGACTGTTATATATGCAGGTAAACAGTTACTAGTGTAAACAGCCATATGTACAGTTAGATAGTTACTAACAATCCTACACAGAACCTCTGATCTCAACAAACATCTGCAATACAAATACATATAAATCATCTGTTTTATCTAATAAGATAACGTTTTCAGTCATTCCAATCATTTTTATTGCAGTAAAATAGGTCAAGCAAATAGAAAGACCTGCACGATATAGTGATTGGCCAAGGTACTGGGGCATATATGCCCGTTATTAGGGAATCCGAGGAGACTACCGTCACAGCAGAGCGTGTCAGCCCCAATGCAGCGCACCTGTGCCAGACGCGCATGGGTATAGAAAATGGAGACAGAGACAGAGAATCATTGGAGTAGCTGAGGCGAAACCTGTACGGAAAGAGAGGACGTGAGTAAGAAAAGAGAGAGAGTGAGAAGAGGACGACGATTATTGTCTGTGTGACCCATGCTGTGTTTATCTGATCTTGGAAGGAGGACCCCGCTGTGTGCCATAACCCCAGATCGACTGAGAACCCGCCTGTGTATCAACCCCTGCTTGTCCGACGTCTCTTCTCCCGGATCAGCCCGCGCCCATATGAGAACCGCTCTATGTGTACCGAACCTCGCTAACGCACCAAGACGATTCTCAAGAATTAGGAATGGCTGAGGTTCTCACTAACCTCTCCTTTTCCACTAAACAGCAATAAAACTGCTGTTAAACTTGATTCTACTTTGTTTTGTTTTTCTATTCCAATCTGGTGACAGCTCAAAACACCCCAGAGTCTGTCACAATATATATTATAAACTAGGACTATATCATGGCTACAATAATTCCTCAAAATCTGAATCAAAAACACAGTTTAAGGAAAGATTGAAGTAAAAACAAGGCCGTTTTGGAGGAGGGCTGAATACACACAAGCCTCACTCGAATGCCTTGTCTCCACTAGCCAGGGTTTAGCTGTGCTGTGGCCTTGTCTCCACTAGCCAGGGTTTAGCTGTGCTGTGGCCTTGTCTCCACTAGCCAGGGTTTAGCTGTGCTGTGGCCTTGTCTCCACTAGCCAGGGTTTAGCTGTGCTGTGGCCTTGTCTCCACTAGCCAGGGTTTAGCTGTGCTGTGGCCTTGTCTCCACTAGCCAGGGTTTAGCTGTGCTGTGGCCTTGTCTCCACTAGCCAGGGTTTAGCTGTGCTGTGGCCTTGTCTCCACTAGCCAGGGTTTAGCTGTGCTGTGGCCTTGTCTCCACTAGCCAGGGTTTAGCTGTGCTGTGGCCTTGTCTCCACTAGCCAGGGTTTAGCTGTGCTGTGGCTTTGTCTCCACTAGCCAGGGTTTAGCTGTGCCGTGGCCTTGTCTCCACTAGCCAGGGTTTAGCTGTGCTGTGGCTTTGTCTCCACTAGCCAGGGTTTAGCTGTGCTGTGGCCTGCCTGGCACACAATGAGCGTCTCCATTGTATTTAGAACCTGGTAAAACCTGGCTGGACCTGACTGGGACTGTATCATCATGGTTTAGCTTGTGTACCACAGTTGGTGGTGTGAATTTATTTTGAAAGATTGTCTATAGCAACCGGACAGATTACAAGAAACACAATGGAGACACAAACCCAACCATACCATACCATACCATGCTAGACCATGACTAGCCCCAGCCAAGCTGAACATAGATGATGGAGACACAATCCCAACCATACGATACCATGCGCAGGGGTGTAAAAAGTACCCAGAAATTATACTTAAGTGAAAGTATGGGTACCGTCTCAAAATCTGACTCAAGTAAAAGTCAAAGTATCTGGCTAAAAACACACTTGAGTAAAAGTCAAAAAGTCCTACTTTTAAATGTACTTAAGTACTAAAAAGTATAAGTAAATTTTTTGTTTGAAAGGGATAGACCAGGGGTCTCAAATTCATTCCATCGTGGGCCAAGTTTTCATTTTAACTATACATTGCACCAGGTGAGTTAGTTGAAGAGGTGAGCCAATTAGTGAAATCATCAGCTGGTGTTTAGGCAAGGCTGGAATGAAACCAAGCATACACTCTGCCCACAATGGAATGTGTTCTGCGATAGACAATGCTGAAGACAGACAGAAGACAGAATACTGGAGTACCCTGAATAATATCACAATATTAACCACAGCATAATGCGGATCTGACTGTATATTCTTCTGATAGCAGGTGTTTAATCAAAGATCCCTGCTTTCTAGTGTTGCACAAGGACCAATCAGCATGGGTATGGGCGGGTTCATTTTCCATTGATGGGGATTTGATTGGCTGTTTACCTGCGGTCGCAGGATTAATAACGTTAACGTTAGTTCGGCCAGATAAACAATTAAAATATACTAATTAAATGGTTGGACCTGTGAGATTTGTACTTTGTACTTTGTAGGTCTGCATTTTAAATGTAAGGAGTAAAAAGTATGTATTTTTTCTCTGAAATGTAATGGAGTAAAAGTACAAAGTATACAAACCTAATAATACTCGAGTAAAGTACAAATCCCCCAAAACAGTACTTAAGTATTGTAACGAAGTACAATTACTCAAGTACTTTACACCCCTGACCATGCGAGACACTGGCTAGCCCCAGCCAGGCTGAACATAGCTAATGGAGACATGGCGTAAGTCTCTCTAAAGACAAGTCGGTTTGCTCTGCCACCATCATGACAACAGCGACAACGCCCGACCCCTATCCCTCTCTGTAAGGAGAGTCATCCGTATCTGAGAATCATTACACTCATTATTTTTCATTCACATTTGAAGTCACTGGTAAATTACTGGCAAACACAGCACGGTTCATTTGGTAAAAAAGAACAATGCTGGGCGGTCAGGTGGCGTAGCGGAGATTGCGTTCGTCACCAACCCCGGAGACGCTGGATTCGTCTGTTTGAATCCAGCTCACAGCTCCGGGGTTGTCACCAGCTTGGCTGGCCGTTCACACTAATACAATTGGCAGTATTAGCGGGTGGGAGAAGCTGGCGGGGTGGGTCCGGGTCGTTGTAAACAGCGACTCCTACAGTTCGGTCGGGGCGCCTGCTAAGCGCGGATAGGATCTAAGGGCGGTAGTGTGATCCTTCCACACGTTACACGCTCTCAGTGAGAGTCCGCGCTGCCAGGTGAAAAGAAGCGGTTGATTGGCTAGACGTGTGTCGGAGGAAGCATGTGATAGCCTCCACTCTCCCAGACCGACAGTGGGGGGTAAGTGCGCAGCGACCAGGAAGGGGATTGGGAATTGGCATAACGACTGACATTGGGATGGGAGAAAATCGGAGGAAAAAGGAGGGGGGAAAATATCAATAAAAAATAAATAAAAAAGAACAATGCTGTGATAGAAGTAGACCAGCTTCTAGCCATGCTCCTTGGTTACCATGGCAACCACTAAGCACTAACTGCAACTATAAACATCTTTAAAACTCATCTTTCACCTCATAAAGTTTTACAAAATAACATCACGTTTCATTACTTTGTCTGTTTGATTTATAGTAAGTAGTTTCGTTGTTGCCGCCATCTTTATAATTACAGATTATCCACTCCATTCAAGACTTCCGGAGTCTCTTCATTATATAGACTGTCTGTCTCGCCAAAACCCATTCTACACACATCCGTCCTTGTTTAGAATGTCCATTTGTCTTCCATGTAGGAAGAGACAACAGTCGCTATGTGCAGAACATGGGTTGCTATGTTTGATATATGAGAAATTCATGAACAAGAAGGTAATGATTTGGTGTCTTATTACTGGATCTTGTAAACAAATCACAGTGGAACAGTAATGCTTTTCCAATGTTTTACCACTGCACATAAATAAGGCATCTTATTTCTAATATAGATATTTTATCTTCTAACATAACTGATAATCCTTTCAGTATCATTTAATACCAATGTGCTTCTTGATATCTGTGACATAGGCTACATGTATTTTAGCATGGTATTGAGCCGTTATCTCTGTATAACTGTATAACAACTGTGGTCCGGCAGGCAAAATAATTAGCAATAAAGAAAGCTATTTGCTGTAATTTGCTATTCAACTAAATAAAGCACGTCATGACCGAAGGAAAACACAAACAGCCCGAATACACCCGGACCATTCACCAAATACAATAACCATACATGAACATCCCCGTGCGCACAAGCATGTGAACCCCCGGGATCCAGCAGCCGCCGGCACCCACGGCCTCGACCAAAACCCCCCAGACCCCCCTCAGAACGGACCCGGACCAGTCCCCACCAGTGATGTTTTTATTTATTTTAAAAAAATGTGGTGCTGGCATGTTGTCATAGTGGCCCTGAATTCAAACCTTTATTTATTCTCGAAAAGACAATTGAGGTCGTCAAGACTTTACAGACATTTCAATGCGCACATTTCTACATTTCTACAAAATAACAAATAAAATGTATATGAAAAATAATAAATAATAATAATAAATATGAATAACTATCTATATAGTACTTTTCACACATGGACCACAGTCCAGAGTGCCCCACAGCAATTAGTATAAAATGAACATAAGCATAAAATCAGCACACAATTGACAATTGATAAAAAAAAAACAATGCATAAATTGCAGAAATAATATAGAATATAATACATACAAGTACATGAGATTTGCACAATAAATAGATGGTTTCTGAGTTGGAAGTGGCATAGTGGGGGCCTGGCATCATGATCGATAGACAGAACATTGGTATTTAGTTTACAGGTAAAAGAGGGGAATCTGACCTCTGTAAAACTTGACTTCCAAAAGTTGCCTGAGTGGAACGGAGAGGTCTCTGGTGTTAGAGGAGAGGTATCTGGAGTTAGAGAGCTTGGGAGGCACAGACTCACATCAGAACATGTGCTGAACTATCTGCCCTCAAACCTTCTACTGTACAGTACGTTTGCAGTACGATGGCTCACAGCTACAGTCCCCATCTCTTATGACTTCTGTTTGCAAACAGTTCTTCTTCCAACTGAGGGACATCGCTAAATTAAGATATGTCATTCTCTACTGTTCACTAGTTTTACCATATTTAAATTACTGTGCTGAAGTCTGGGGAAACAATTATAAGTCTACACTACAACCACTTTTTATACTCCAAAAAAGGGCCATAAGGATAGTTCACATTGCAGGATATCGTGATCACACTAACATATTGTTTTTGGAGTCAAAGACATTGAAGTAAAATTATCTTGTGGAATTAAAAACGGCACAATTAATGTATAAAGCAAAAAGTCATGCACTTCCAAGAAACATTCAAGAATTGTTCTTTGATACGGAGGGGGGTTATAATCTGAAGGGAGAACACAATTTAAAAGTGCTAAATGTACGCACTACCATGAGAAGACACTGCATCTCGATATGTGGAGTGAAACTGTGGAACAGTCTAAATGTGGTGCTAAAGAAATGTCCAAACATGAGACAATTCAAACTGATGTATAAGGAAATGATGTTCACAAGGTACAGGGATGAGGAAGGGACTTGATATTCACGGGTGTTTACATTTTTATTTTATTTCTTTCATGTTTTACATATATAGTTTTAGTTTTTTTGTTTTGCATATATATATATTTTTTCTTTCTTTTCTTTTTTATGTTTTAAAATAGTACACTCATTTGAGTAGTGGAAAAGGGGTAGGATTAAATAAGTGTATACTTCTTCCTACTCCTTTTCGAACATGTAAATTGAGTTGTGTTTTGCTTTTGTTATTGTTTGTTTGTATTCATTGCATGTTCAAAATAAAGATTTCAAATCAAATCAAATCAAATCAAGGCCTGTTTAAATAAGTCTGCTTTGAACCGCCTGCAAATTGTCCAAAATGCAGCTGCTAGACTTTTAACAAGAAACAATTGGGCCTCATTCAACAATACTCTCTTATTATTTCCCGCCTCCACCAATCACAAGCGGCAGCACGGCTCCATTGTGTGTGTGTGATCCGCGTGAGGGAGAGAGTCAGATAGTTCTCCAAGACAGTGAAATCCTGGTTGTTCCCCACCCACCTAGGTTATCTAACTATCGCGCCGCGCCGCCGCCACAACTAGAAACAATGGCCTGGCACAAAAAAAAAATAATAATAACAGGCGTTTGGCTAGTTTTATCTTGGTTTTACTTTGTATTATACTTTCTAGTTGGTGTGTTTGATTGGTTCTATGTATTTGTTACAGGTACCAGGATGTGGCACCTGGTAGCAGATATATGTTAACCTATAAAACAGGTTGTAGTTAGTCATGGACAAAAGGAGGCGCGGACATGATGTTACTGGGTCTGAATCCTCTCGTTTTGTCTTTATTGCAACATCATTCATCTAGTCATAATAATCTTCAATCAATCATCTTAACATCATACAATCACTTAAATTATCTTACATTACTTTTAATACATTCAATTATAGTTCGGTTCTTGTCATCAATTCAAAGGCATATGCATGCATATCATTACAGTGCACATTCCACCCTTTTAGGATACCCTGGTTCACTTCAGTAGCATTTTCCTTTCAAATGTAGTTATCCAGCATTATATACTGTACATTGTAATTATGTCTTTATCCATATTTGGTGTCTTAAATATAAGCTGTTAATTGTTGGAGTTGGATTAGGTCTGGCTTAGGTTTCTTCCCTGAGCTCTCCTCTCTGACGCTGGAGGGGCCTTAACCTCAGCTTCTGCGCTATGTACATGGGGAGGTCTATGGCGGTTGGTAGGCCCTAACTGTCGCTGTCTTTCACTCTCATCGCTCATTACCTTTTTCATCTGTCTGAGAATGGCTTCATCGGGTACTCTGGCTTCAAGTATAGGGTTTGAGTTCCCTATGACTGTCATCATGCTTGTGTCCTAGACCTTGGTACACAGTGTGGAGAAAGACATCCTGAACTGTGCATGTGTTGTACTTAACGTCAGTATCAGCATGTTTTGATGCTAGTAAAATCTTCTGTTTGAGTCCTATGACTATATAAAAACTGTTGCCGTGTTTCACTATCCTTTTGCTTAGTGCACATAAGTTCCTGAAACAACTCTGTGTTACTTTGTTCACCGAGGTGAGAATGGAGAAAACCCTTCAGCTCATCAATAGTTAAATTGTCTTTTACCATTGACATATCCTTAAAGTTGCCAGCTTTGATCACTCTCAAGACAGTAACGAGGACAGAGAGACTTAGGCTCAGCTTCTTCCCACAGGCCATCAGAGCCTTACAGTGGCGGCCGCTGGGTACTTCGCCACTAGGGGCGCTATACCAAATATTTTGCAAACATGTACAGTACAGTACTGTATCACGCAAGACTCATGGCAAGACGTGAGCGATTCGACTCACGCTCACGGCAATGAATCGGCTCTTATGAACGAGTCGCTCAGCTGTTACTACAACAACACACAACCAGTCAAATAAAGTATAGTCTAGACTCTAATTCACAACTTGAAACACAATATAAATAGAAAAGTTAGAAACAAAACTCGCCCGTCTCCAAACACAGGCAGATCTCTCCCTCTCTCCTTCTCTCTCTCACACACAGCGCGACGTGGAATCGATTCGTTACACAATCAGACCTATTATATACCAAGAATAACTTCAGTATGAGTACAGGGCTGTACACATATTTTGCATATTGTTAAACGAGCCAAGGCTAGCTATTAAACTATCGATATGAATCGAAAATCTGGGACCCTGATGTAAACAAGACAAACGTCTTTCTCTGGTCTGCATCCCCTTAACAATTGTGTGTATTGAGCCGTACTGTATTGTACCCATTCTGCAATCTGTTAATAAAGTTCTCATTCATTCATTCATTCAAACATAGACAATATTGAACAAGCCATAATCCACGTATTTTCAATCCGAGAGAGCTGCAGTAGTTAAATCAATGAGCCATCGATAAATAAACAATCAGCAATGTCTCGCTTCATGAATGGCCAGCAGTAGTACTGCTCCTAAAAAAACTATTTACAACCGTTAACGTTAAGCCAGTTAGCCCGCACCAGCCTAGTAGTACTACTAACGTTAGCTCCCAGAACGATAGCCAGTTAGCCCGCACCAGCCTAGTAGTACTACTAACGTTAGAGAGAGAGAGAGAGAGAGAGAGACTCACTGTTTAGTTGAAACGTCCAGGGCAGGAAACGTGTATAATCCGCCATATAGCTTGTTAGCCAAGTGTTAGCTCAGCTGAGCTCGTCGACGTTAGCACAACACTCAACAAGTACATTCCTTTGTCCATTTCCGCTCGAACAGACTGCAAACTACCTGGCGTTCTATCGCCATGCTCTAAGACAAACTCTAACCTTAACCAACTTTGAAAGAGTGCCTAAGCTTAACAGTCTAAAGAACTTGCAGTCACAGCACGGCACGCTCTAAGACAAACAACAGTCCTAGTACCAGGAACCAAGCTAGAAGCTAGAATTGGAACATTAGAAATTGGATTCGGCCAATCAGAGATCGTCTCTGTGAAATTCTGCCATAGAAAAAAATACTGGCGTCGGCCAATCAGAGAGCGTCTCCGCGAAATGCGGCTATGGAAATTCTCACGGAAGTTCACGCTGCTTTATAGACCGCTTCAAATCGCGCTCGGATTCCAACATAATAGTCATATTTCAACGCACAACGCCGCATGCACTGATTGGCTGTGACGGAGACAGCGATCAAACTGTGACGCGCAGTCAGAGCGCTATCGCTTCTTGCCCGGGCGAGAAATACGAAAAAATAAAAAAAAACGTCACTTCCTGCCCATGAAAACGCTGTTTTTTTAATTTAGATAATAACGTTATATTGTGCATTGGAAATACAAACATACTTAAAATGAGTAAATATTATTCATTTTAAACATGTTTATATTATTTATAGGGCTATAAAACAAAAAACAAAAAACAAAAAAAATTCTTCTTCTCTCATTTAACAGGTGGGTCGGCGCCCTAGCGCCACCAGTGGCGAGCCGCCACTGGAGCCTTAAACACTGAACTCTCCACGCACAAGCACACATGAGCACACACACAACACACACCCTGTAACTGAGGGGTACAATTCCCTGACTGTATTAATAAGTATGGTATCATTAAACCACTACTGTCTTATGTACATTACTACTGGCCATACAGTACACAGGTATCTTATGATGAACACTTCCCACAATGACTCGGTTCCACACAAAACTGGATTTAAGTATTTATTAGCAGCAATGATAGTACATAATATACTTTACTTTGGATGCGCTTATAAGGCAAAGGAATGTGCGTAGGCAAATCAATAACGTATGTCCATTCTCATATTACGCAGGAGATAATAATACAACCTGAATCTTAGGAATTATATCTATGGTACTCTGGTAATATAGCGGGAGATACTGGTAGGGTCCCTCCGGTCGTAAGCCAGCAAGGGGAGAGGATTTGTCGGTAGTAGAGTCTGGGTCAACGATGATAAAAAGACTCCAAGTACAGGAGACAGTGCAATAATATCTTGATCCGCAGACGAATACAGCTGTTCTCCGTAGCATGCAGCTCCGCATGGAAGAAAGCTAGCCGGCCTCAGGCTTCTGAGAGGCGGGCTCGACGCGGCTCCTCACAGGGTAAATCCCACACAATTGTGGGTGTAGGCGATTCTCCGCTCCATTAATTACAGGACCAAAAGCAAATATAATCCAGCAGAAAAGGGCTATGCAGTCGTCGGTAGGTTATCCAGTGTACATGATCCACACGGTCCTCGTCTAGGGCCCCTCGGGTGAAAGCGCCAGGGTAAGCAGCCCAGCCTGGATAAGCACACTAGCTGGTACGAGGAAACGTTGGTGATGCTGGTCACTGTAGAACGGTAGCCGCACGATACACTATACATAAATAGACTATTACTGACTTAATAGAATAGGTCGAACTCGACAGTACAGCGTTAAACTCTGATACTTCAGTTATTAATTCGCACGCGGTCTCAATGCTCTATTTGGGGCCAAACAGGCCATACTTCACCGCACGTTGTATCGTGGGTGAGGCTTCAACTTATTGGGTAACTCTACTTCTGTATTCACCTGCGCCGTATTTATACGTTAGGTGAACAAACTAGTACCAGCTTTATTCCTGTCTCATATCCTTGCGCAGAACCGTTCATGCCCAGGCATGTCTTTGGCGGTGACTTTGAACCAGACCTTGGAGGTATGGCAATGGCGCCCAAGGGACCGCTGTCCAATAGGAGAACGAAATATTATGGTCTGTACTAGGCTAAAGGGATATTCTGTGTATATGTACAAGGAATACACAAGGGATATCAAACGATATACAAATATTATGCAATATATATCAATCAATAAATATATATATTCGGTTTAATCTGATCCTTCGTAACAGCCGCCTCCTAATTAGTCCCACCTAATTAGATAAGCAGAGACAGATTAACCGCACTGTCCACTACTCAATGTCTGTTGTGAGGGTAGGGCAGTTCACAAAGTCAGGGGGTCATGGTCGTCATCAATAGTGTCGGGGAGCCTTGGCAACTCTATTAGCCTCGCCACGGGCCGGGTGTATATCCGCCCTTGGACGAGCACTTCTGCCGCTCTGACCTTTCCGTCGGCACCGGTGATCACTTTGCTTACGCGGCCGGCCGGCCACATAGCTTGGGGTAGTGACTGGTCGATAATCATGACGACTGTTCCTTCTGTCAAATTGTCTCTTTCTTTCACCCATTTCTGGCGGGTCTGTAGAGACGGTAGATAGTGGAGTAGGAAACTGTTCCAAAACTTGTCAGCCAATACTTGACTGTACCTCCACATTCTTCGGCCGTTCGCTTCTTCAGGCCTGTACACTGTCTGTGGTAGCGCGGGCTCCAGCCGCACCATCAAGAGAGTGTTGGGGGTGACTGGGTCGACATCTGCTACATCACTTGAGACGTAACCGAGGGGCTTTGAGTTCAATACTCCCTCGATCTCCGTGAGGACTGTCGTTAGGACTTCTTTTGCCACGGTCTGGGCCCCAAGCACGGCGTACAGGGCTGTCTTTATTGAACGTACTTCTCGTTCCCAAGTTCCACCGAAGTGAGGTGCATTCGGGGGATTAAACTGGAAATCAATCTGGTATGGAGCGAGGTGGGTCTTAAGTTCTGGGCCCATAGCTTGGAAGCTCTCTCTCAGCTCTCTTTCTCCGCCTTTGAAGTTTGTCCCGTGATCAGACAATAATATAGACGGTTTCCCTTTCCGCGATGTGAATCTTCGGAAGGCCATAAGGAATGAGTCTGTGCTCATGGTTGGAAGGAGTTCTATGTGTATCGCTCGGGTGGTCATGCATTTGAATACAATACCCCACCGCTTCTCGGTTCCTCTTCCTTTCTTTACATACAGCGGGCCGAAACAGTCCATACCGGTGGAGTGAAAAGGCTTGTCGCCGAGTCGGAGGCGACAGGGGGGTAGGTCAGCCATCCGGGGTATACTGGGCTGTGCTCGCCATTTACGACAGTCTAGACAAGTCCGCTGGAAACGTCGTACTGCTTCTCTCCCTTGCAGTATCCAATAACGACGTCTGATCTCCGCGAAGACTCTCTCTGCCCCGGCGTGGTGCACGTCCTCGTCGTATTTCTTTATGATAAGCTCTGTGACCTTGTGTCGGCTGTTTAAGACTATCGGGTACTTGACGTCATCCGGTAAGTCTGGAGCTCTCCTCAGACGACCACCCACTCTGGTGGAGCAATCTGCTGTCTGACGGGACGGGCTTTGCTCCCTGTAGACAGTCTAGCTCGTCGGGGAACGAGTCTCTCTGGGCTCGCTGTAGCAGAAGAAGTTCTGCTTCTTCGTAGTTAGCTGCAGTAATGTCAGTAGTGGGCTGAACCTCTGGGTGGTGCCACAGGAATGTCTTTAGCTGCGCACTCTCAAGGGTGAGGCAGTCGTCTATGTTGGGGTCTGTGGGGACGAGTGTGTGTGTCAACCCACAGAACATAGATTTCTTGTTCTCTGCCTCCTCTTCACTCGCCTCCCGTGGGGTGGGTGTAGGCCACTCTTCTTCCGGGAGCTTGAGGAACTCGGGCCCGTCACTATATAGATTGTGACGGGTGAGGTCATCCAGGGACATTCCCCGGGTGATGACGTCGGCTGGGTTGTGTTTTGTGTCCACATACCTCCAGCTTGCTGCTTCTGTTAAATCTTGGATCTCTGTGATTCTGACTCCCACGAAGACCTTGTAGCTACACGAATCAGACTGGATCCATGTGAGTACGGTCGTGGAGTCTGACCACAAGATTGTTCTTTGCACCGGGATGGTGAGTTCACGTTGGATTAACGTGGCGAGTTGCGCTCCTGCTAGGGCTGCGCAGAGCTCTAGAAGCGGGATAGATTGTTGCTTGCGGGGGGCTATTCTTGAGCGAGCCAGGATGAAAGCAGTATGTATTTCTCCTCCCTCCTCTCGGGCACGCAAGTAGGCCACCGAACCGTAGGCTACTTCGGAGGCGTCGCTGAAGACGTGCAGGTCCATCTGGCACGTCTCCGGCCTCACTGTGGGTGGGAAGTAGCTGCGGCGTATGTTGACACCTGGGAGTGAGCTGAGTTCTGTCTCCCACTCTCTCCATGTGGAGGCAAGGTGTTCGGGTATGGGGTCGTCCCAGCCCTGGTCCTTGTCCCATAACGCTCTTACAATCATCTTTGCCCTGGTGGTGTAAGGTAGAATACATCCCAACGGGTCATATTGTCTGGCGAGTGTTCTGTATACACTCCGTCTTGTGGTCGGTAGTGTTGTCGACCTTCCCTGCTGCTTGGTCAGGGGTGTGTGTTTATAATGGAGCGAGTCTGTTTTGAAGCGCCAGACTAGTCCTAATGTCATTTCTTGGGCTTCTCCCGGGATGGTCGCCATCCAGGTCTCGCTGCTTGCTGCCTTGTCCTCTGGGGAGAGGCTGCGCAATACTTGAGGGTCGCTGCTGGCCCACTGCCGGAGATCAAAGCCGCCTTTGATCAGGGAGGCGCGGAGCTTGAGTAGGAGGGCCTCGGCTTCTTCTGGCGTCGAGACGCTTTGCAGACAGTTGTCCACGTAGAAACTATTTCCTACACTTTGTCGGACCTCTTCATCAGCTGCTGGGTCCTCTGCGACGTGTTTTTGCAGTGCAAACGTAGCACAGCATGGGCTGCATGTGGTTCCGAAAGGGAGGACTTCCCATTGATAGATGGATGGTTGCTCGTCCCCGATCCTCTCTTTCCATAAGAACCGCAGCAGGGGCTTGTCCTCCTCCACTAGTCGCACCTGCAGGAACATCCCTTTGATGTCGCCGCTGATGGCCACCTTGTCTTGGCGGAAACGTAGTAACACGCCCAGTAGAGAGGGGCCGAGTGTTGGGCCGGGCAAGAGCTCTTTATTCAGATGTTGTGATCCGATCTGGTAGCTGCAGTTGAACACAATACGATCCTTGCCGTTGTGGTGGACTTTGTGGTGCGGCACGTACCATGATTCGGTCGTCTGATCGGCCTCTTTAATGTCAATTTTCTTTATGTGTCCCGCTGTGATTAGCTTGTCAATCTCAGCGCGGTACACAGTCTCTTGAGCGGGGTCTCTGGCTAGGCGCCGCTCTGTGTTCAATAGATACCGCTCCGTCGCTTCTTTTGGGGCGTGGAAGGTAGGCATACCCTCTCGCCTCAGGAGTGGAGTTGCGTATCTCATCACTCCGTTGACTTTGACTCTCTTTGTCCCCCGCTCGATGAGGGCTATAGCATAAATGTCTTCCTTGGAACGAATGTCTTTCTTTTTGTTCTTAAAGGGCATTGTCTCTAGTGTCCATAGCCTCTCGACATGCTGTAGGAGGGTGGTGTCTTCTTCTGTCACTCTGGAGTGGAGGCAGCTAGTGGCTGCTGTTCGGTTAGGAGACCTAGCGAGGGGGCCTTGTAGTGTCCATCCTAGGCGGGTCTCGACTGCTGCAGGACAGCCTCTGGGCCCAGTGTGGACCCGGTCCATCGGGACGATGAGGTGTGCATGGTCGGATCCTATCAGCAGGGTCGGGGTGGCACCGTCTATGAGCGGTATAGGTAGTTGACGCAGGTGCACATATTTATCCATCAGCTTGGCGATGGGGTAGGTGTACTGCGACAGGCCTATGTCTTGGCTGGTGAAAGCGTTAGTGATCCTATACCGTCTCTCTGGCTGCCCGCTTGCTGCGATAGTGAAGGAGACATTCTCGCCCTTTATCGTCTTTAGGTCTCTTCTTATTGTCCGAATCGTCATCGTTTCTTCGCTCCCCCGCAGCCCCAGCTGGGCCGCAGCGGACGCGAGGAGAAGGGTCTTCTCTGACCCGTCGTCAAGGACGGCGTAGGTGTCCATGACCTTGTCTTGGTAACTCAATGTTACGCGGACCACCTTCAAGAGCACCCGGGCGCCCCCGCTGCTGGCGGGGTCAATGTACATAACACTTGCCTTTGTGCTGCTTGAGGGTGCAGGCTTTCTTCTGTTACTGTCATGTAGGACGTCCAAGTGGGCTCCGTCACACCGACTACACCTCTTCTTTAAGCGGCAATCGGCTGCCATGTGACTGCGCGCACATCGGTAACAGCGTCGGTTGGACTTTATCCATTGACTCACCTCGTCGGCGGTCATCTTCTTGAACGTGTCACAGTGTGACAGCCAGTGTTCCTTTTCGCAGTACGGGCACACCATCTTCCACTTCTCTTTCATCGAGGGGGTACTGTGGTTCTTGTTGCTCGGTACTGATTCTGCTTGGTGCATGACGGTCACCAGTCTGCGGCCATCGTTTGCTCTCCTAGGTCCCTCTCTGGAGCTTGGTGTGCTCCACACGAACGTATCCAACCGTAGGCTGTTGACTTCTCTCGCCAGGAAGTCGGCTAGGTCTAGGAGGGATGGCTCGGGACCGTTAGGATCACGGTGGTCTCTTTGCCGCCTGAAGCGCTCTTGTCGGGCGGGCGGAAGCTTCTCTAAAATCCTCTCGACATTAGAGTTTGCGTACAGTTCGTGCATACCCTTTTCCTTTTGCGCCCCCAGCATCCCTACCAGGGATTGTACCTTGATAGACAGGTCATCTAGTGAGCGATTGTCTGTGGCTGGGGGTAGACGGTCAATATTCCTTATCTCTTGTATTACCTAGTCCCATATGCGTCCATATCTTTGGTCGAGTGCTGCTAGAGCCGCGGTGTATGGGGTAGTAGAGGTGGAATATGCCAGCGCTATATTGTGCGCTCGGGGCACCTTGAGGTGCTTGAGTAGGATAGCATATTTGTACGGTTCATCAGCTACATCGGACATCATTGTCTCTAAGCACATTCGTAGCTCTGTGTACTGTGCTCTGTTCTCGTGTGTGAAGTCCGGGAACGTCGGTGTGCCAAGGTACGATGCCATGGATGGCTGGCACATCGGTGAGCGTTGGAGGAGAGGCCTCCTAGGCGAGTCTCCTCTTACGTGTCGTGGTGGGCTGGTACCTGCTGGGTACCAAGGCCCGCGTACCCAGGTGCTGTTCCTCGGGGCTGGTCGTGCGTCAAGCTCACCCGTGAATTGAGTCGGGGGTCTGTAGCGCAGAGCCGCGGGGGTAAAGTCTGGGCTGTACTGGACCTCCTGGTCCTGTGGAGTACTGTGATGCTGTTGGGCTTGACTCTCCTCCTCTCCCTCTTCTTCTTCCTCTGGCAGGTCATCTAGATCCTGTAGTCGTCTATTTAGCCTCTCCGCGGTATAGACCGGTTCTTCCCTGTAGCTGGGTCTCGCTTGGACCGGTCGGAGAAGGGGTTCGGAGAGGGGTATAGGCTCTCTCTGGTGGTCGGGCTCAGGGTTGCTTGATCGGGTAGGGGAGGGTGCCCTTGACCCTTGTCTTGACGAGGCCCTGGAGCCCCGTGCGGAGGGAGGGGGGGTTGCCCTGGTAATCAGCTGCTCCATTATCTGCGCTTGTAATCGGTCACGCTCGGCTTCGCGCTTGGTGAGAGCGAGGTCGCTCTCTGCTTCTCGTTGGGCACCGGCGGCGGCGCGCTGGGCTTCGGCGGCGGCGCGCTGGGCTTTGGCGCGGTCTCTTCCCATATTCTCTTCCGTCTGGAGGCGTCTAATCTCCAGGCGTATGCGGTCTTCGTCACTCCGTTGCTGCGCTTGAAGGCGTTCTCTTTCCATGGAAGAATGTTCGCGCTCGCTAAGCGCCTGTGCTTGGAGTCGATCGCGCTCGGTTGAGGCTGCCAGGCTGGCGATAAAGGCCTGCGCCAGCATCTTGTCCGCCTCGCTGGGGGAAGACGCTGGTTGAGGTGATCTGCTCCTGGTAGTACTCGTTGGAGATCCGTTCTCCTGTGGCGTATCGAGGAGATCCATCTCCGGGGTGCGCGTCCCTTCTTGTGGTGGGTCGGGTTCCATCCCTGGAGGGCTTTCTTTATCCTGGAGCTCTCCGGGGACTACTTCTTCGGTCTTGGCGGGGGGTAAAGTCATGTCAGGTCCCTCCTGGTCCCCACCGTGAGCTTGGTCAGTTACGTTAGAACCCACTAGGGTCTCTACTGGCGGGGTAGCCTGGTCGGTAGGGTCGGACATAATTTTACTATCTACTTTTTCCGCGTTTACCGTCTGTAGAAAGCTAGGTAGTATACTGGCAACGTAATCCTCTAAGTACTGAGGTGTCTGCCGTCTACGCTGCGGGCGATCTATTTTAGGAGAACCGTTTTGTGGAGTGTTCATCATTGGCCATGTCAATATTAATACCACTATATTAATATTACGCTAGTTACCCTCCGGCTCGAAGGACCAATTGTAACTGAGGGGTACAATTCCCTGACTGTATTAATAAGTATGGTATCATTAAACCACTACTGTCTTATGTACATTACTACTGGCCATACAGTACACAGGTATCTTATGATGAACACTTCCCACAATGACTCGGTTCCACACAAAACTGGATTTAAGTATTTATTAGCAGCAATGATAGTACATAATATACTTTACTTTGGATGCGCTTATAAGGCAAAGGAATGTGCGTAGGCAAATCAATAACGTATGTCCATTCTCATATTACGCAGGAGATAATAATACAACCTGAATCTTAGGAATTATATCTATGGTACTCTGGTAATATAGCGGGAGATACTGGTAGGGTCCCTCCGGTCGTAAGCCAGCAAGGGGAGAGGATTTGTCGGTAGTAGAGTCTGGGTCAACGATGATAAAGAGACTCCAAGTACAGGAGACGGTGCAATAATATCTTGATCCGCAGACGAATACAGCTGTTCTCCGTAGCATGCAGCTCCGCATGGAAGAAAGCTAGCCGTCCTCAGGCTTCTGAGAGGCGGGCTCGACGTGGCTCCTCACAGGGTAAATCCCACACAGTTGTGGGTGTAGGCGATTCTCCGCTCCATCAATTACAGGACCAAAAGCAAATATAATCCAGCCGAAAAGGGCTATGCAGTTGTCGGTAGGTTATCCAGTGTACATGATCCACACGGTCCTCGTCTAGGGCCCCTCGGGTGAAAGCGCCAGGGTAAGCAGCCCAGCCTGGATAAGCACACTAGCTGGTACGAGGAAACGTTGGTGATGCTGGTCACTGTAGAACGGTAGCCGCACGATACACTAAACATAAATAGACTATTACTGACTTAATAGAATAGGTCGAACTCGACGGTACAGCGTTAAACTCTGATACTTCAGTTATTAATTCGCACGCGGTCTCAATGCTCTATTTGGGGCCAAACAGGCCATACTTCACCGCACGTTGTATCGTGGGTGAGGCTTCAACTTATTGGGTAACTCTACTTCTGTATTCACCTGCGCCGTATTTATACGTTAGGTGAACAAACTAGTACCAGCTTTATTCCTGTCTCATATCCTTGCGCAGAACCGTTCATGCCCAGGCGGTGACTTTGAACCAGACCTTGGAGGTATGGCAATGGCGCCCAAGGGACCGCTGTCCAATAGGAGAACGAAATATTATGGTCTGTACTAGGCTAAAGGGATATTCCGTGTATATGCACAAGGAATACACAAGGGATATCAAACGATATACAAATATTATGCAATATATATCAATCAATAAATATATATATTCGGTTTAATCTGATCCTTCGTAACACACACTGTACACGCTCACACACTAGCAGCCACTTTAAAATGAGCACACACACTCATGCTGCACACGCTCACACTATGGACACTTTACAGAAGGAAAGATCATTTTAAGAATAGTGTAGCTTGAGATCGTATAATATAGCATTACCCAATGCCTCATCCGTAGCTAACAGTGTACTGCACTGCCACAGGACCTGTGGCATGCTCTGTAAATAGCTCATGTACAGATACCGATATGCCTACTTTGTTTACTTGTTTATTGCACTATACTATATATTTATGTCGCTCTATTGGTTGGACTCTTATATTATTACTTGTATTATGCACATCGTTGCGGGCGAGACCCCCCGCATTTCACTGTATACCTGTATGCCGTGACAAATAAAACTCTTGTATCTTGTATCTTGTATCTTGTAGACTGCTCTAACAACCTCTGCATCGCTGAATTGTTCCTTCAGACCTTTGTCGATCTATCTGCAGACACTGTTGCAACTACTGTCTGAACCCTGGTCCCCAATCTGACCTCCCTGGAGCTTAAACTCCCTGCGTTGAAGGTGAAGTAACAATTTATGTTCACATGGCTAATAGATTTGATATTATAGTGTATTTTTGATTAATTAGTAATAGTTATTTCAACAGTATTATAGCATTATTCAGAAGGCGACATAGCGGCACGGTGGTGTAGTGGTTAACACTGTCGCCTCACAGCAAGAAGGTCCAGGGTTCGATTCCCGCTTGGGGACCAGGTTTCCATGATGCCAGGTACCCAGGTGGGGTATCTCCCAGGCCTTTCTGTGTGGAGTTTGCATGTTCTCCCTGTGCTCGCAAGGGTTTCCCCCCCGATAAGATAAACCCAATGGAAAAACATGCACAACAACAGATCGCTAACGCTGTGGTGTCCTTGACGAAGACGGGCAGGAGCACTTGGATTGGTCCCCTGGCGCGGCCCTCGCCGACGCCTGTCTGCTCCCGGCTGCCCTTGGGGGGAAGGACGACGGGATGGGTTAATCGCAGAGACGAATCGCATCGGCGATCCTACAAAGACAATGCATGCGTGTGTGTTCCGGTGTGTGTGTGTGCTAACCGTGTGTGCTAATCGCTAAACGTTGAGGATAATTGCATGCCAATTAAAGACCTCTGAACAGGTCCTGCATTATTATTATTATTATTATAGAATGGCTAGCTGACCACAGTTTGACTTGACCTTGGCAAACCTGATTGACACACACTCTATCACACCCCCACCCAGGAACCCGTTTTGTTGCAAACCTGATGACCGAGAGAGGCATTTACATTTACATTTATATTTAGTCATTTAGCTGACGCTTTTATCCAAAGCGACTTACAAGTTCTGTACGACAAGCCATTAGGAAGGGCACAACTCTATCAGCTGAGTAACAATGTTCATCAAAGTGTTGAGTGCTACAGTGTATGTTGTGAAGGGCCAGATTAAACCGAATATATATATTTATTTATATATATATATTTAATTGTATTTGTATATTCTCTAATATTCCCTGATATCCCTTGTATATTCCTTGTACAATATGCATTGAATATCCATTCTAGCCTACTGAACATCCCATAATAGTCTCCATTCTACTATTGGTCGAGACCTTGGTGCCAGGCTGCCATACCCCTCAGACCCAGTTCAAACGTACCGCTCCACATGTACGAACAAGTCCTAGTTCCGCGTAGGAATCTGGCTACCGCACCACTAATGGGACTATTTGTTCATAGTGCGTATATATACTGCGCTACTAAAGTAGGACTTCCTTTTCAGTCCAGTTTCTTACCCTCCAATAGAGTCACAGACGTAAAGCCTCCCCGCGACGCCACGTGTGGGAGTAAGGCCAAGTTCGCCTACCATCGGTATTGAGACATCGTGTATATTAATATTTGAATAGTCATATTTGGCACTATATCGTCGAGTTGGACGTAGTCTATTAAGCTAATAATAGTCTGTTAATATATAGTGCTTCGTGCGGTGAGAATACTACCGTAGTCAGTACCCCATCGTTTCGGGCAGAGAACTGGCTGCTTACCCAGGGTGGTTGACCCCATGTGAAGCTGCACCCGAGGAGCCCCAGAGCCGACGAGCGAGTGGACCTGTATACCGGATTATTCTACCGACGACAGCCCGCCTTCCCAGGCACGGATTATGCTTTGTACACATTGATTATTCCATGGATAAAGACCCCCGACACTGCCGTGTGTTGGAACCCCCCCCCCTGGAGAGGACGCAAGGTGAGGAGACGCTCTGCAAGACGAGGTCGCTTCACGTCTCTCCCCCGTGGACCGGAGAGAGCCGGCCCACAAAGAGTCCACCTGCTTTCATCTGTGGTCCAAGGATCGCCGGCGCATTGAACGGCACTACAGTGGGTTCACCTGGGATACCCTTGGCCGGACGAGGCAGCCGGATTCTACCCCCCCCCCCCTCCTACTCCTGTCGGCTTACAAGCGACCGGATTAACCCCCCCCTTAGTGTATCCAGTCTTATAATCATTAAAGTATCATTGCTGTTATTCCTTAACTATTCCAGGTCGTATATTTACCACCTGCGCCATCAGAGATTGGACATTCTCTATTGATATACCGACGAATACTCTTTGCCATAAAAGTGCATACTATTTCAATTCATAAATGTAATTAAGTGATTACGTGCTTGCTCTACACACCATTGCTGTGTAGTAATAAACGCATACTTCGACTTCGTACATTTGTGTTGGATCCGTTTCATCTACGTGAGAGTGTTTATGATAATATATTTATGCCGTGTACTGGGTGGCCGAATATTAAGTACAAAGGTAGTGGTAGTAAGTATCATATCTAGTAATACAGTCAGGGAATTGTACCCCTCAGTTACAATTGGTCCTTCGAGCCGGAGGTAATCAGTGTAATATTAATATAGTGTTATTAATATTGAAATGGCCTATGATGAACACTCCACGAAACGATCCTCCTAACCAACGCCCGCAGCGCGAACGACGGCTCCCTCAGTACTTAGAGGCTTACGCTGTCAGTCAACAACCTAGTCTTCTACTAACAGTAAACGCGGTAAAACTAGAAAGTAAAAGTATGTCTAACCCCAACGCCCAGACTACCCCGACCATAGAGGCCCCTACGGGCTCTAATGTAACTGACCAAGTTCACGGTGGGGACCAGTGGGAACCAGACATGACTTCACACCCCGCCAGTACTGAAGAAGTAGTCCCCGATGAGTCCCGGGAGGAATACAACGCTACCGAGAGAGAACTCGGCACGGAAGAAGACGGGGAGAGCACCGTGGAGATAGAGCTCCAAGGCTCCGCAAGGAGTACCCCGAGGGAAGGCTCCCCTATTAGGGCGGGCCATACTTTTTTTTTTTTGGAAAATCAATCGAGTGGGGTGTCTAAAATACGTGTTTTTTTGTGGGGAATTCAAATATGAGATTATTTTTCTAATCGGATGACTCCTACCTACATTGTTTTGGATTTCAAAATGGCCGATTTGACCATTTTTCACCCCTTGGCCATACATGGATGCCAACATGAATCTGAAGGAAATCCTAACATGCAAGGTGTCTAAATGATGTGTTTCTTAATGGGGAATTCAAATATGAGGGGATAGGATAAATATAACCTGCATAATTTTGGATTTCAAAATGGCTGATTTTACCATTTGAACCCATTGGTATTGTATTACAAAATTGCAAAGATAAAAAATATATGGGAAATCATTTATAATGACAAAGCCATCAAATGTATTAACAAGTGAACTGTATATAACTGGATACAACTCCAAAGATCAATAATAATAATACTAACAATAATAAATTGTATTTGTAATGCACACAAACACCTAAGTGCTAAATCTCGATCTCCTGACTTCTTGAACTTTGCCAGATTCCAATATCTTGATTGGACTCATTCTTGGATGGCAAGATCTCCTACTGTACTGCTTTAGCCACCAACCTACAAACACAAACTTAAAGTCAACGTCAGCCATAAATAGGTGAGCTCTTTCCAGAACTACTCAGCAGAAACCTCTGTAACCATTTTAACAAACGTCTCAATGTATTGAGAAAATCCATGGGGCTCCATCAATCCTCTATCTTCTTAAATTTGATCAGGTTGCACAAGTCCTGCTTGGATTCATTCTTGGACATCAGCCTCCTGCTGGTCTCCTGAGCCCTGATCCCTCCATCCCTTTTTTCTTGTGAAAAGTACTTAGCAGAGGCCTCAGTCACCACTTTAACAACCCTCTCGATGCTTTGTGTGTGGCAAGGCCAGTCGAGAACCTCCATGGGGGTGTTGATTAAGTTATTCACCTCGGAGGTGCTTAGGGAGCAGGTGAGAGGTGGCTCTGACAAATCTTCTGACCAGCTGATTAAGCCACCAATGCTGGAAGCGTCACTATTGATGTTAGGTGTTCTTCTGATCCTGACACAGGAGTCTCCCAGCTGAGTGTCTGGATCCCCCTCTCCCCTGATGGCCAGGATTCTCTCCACCCCCTCAATTCTCTCTTTTTGATCCTCAGAGCACAGCAGTGTTTGGAGGATGGCTTCACTGTGGGCATACCAAGCAGATCTTCTCACAGTTGGCATCACAACATCCAGCACCTCCTTCCTCTGAGACTTGAGGCAGTCCAGCTGAAACAGGATGTGCCTAGGCCCTTCGATCCAGGAGTGCTTGACCTTCATGTTGAACCAACATGGATAATACACTCTAATGATGAATTCCACAATGCATTGTAGATTATTCAGGTTCTTTCTTTAAGTTGATGCTTTGACACCCAGAGCCTGAGGAGTCTGTTTGCTGTGGTTTACCGGTCCAATCTCCAGCAGAGCCAGCCTTGCAGAAAGCACTCCATCCCTGATTGCACAGACCAGCTTATAGCCATAGTGTTGATCAGTTGAGAGATCTTGAATGATCTTCTCAGGCAGCTTGATCAGCGGAGGGCCAAGAAAGATCCTGGTGAAGTTAGGATTGATCTCCAAGTCTGTAACAGAATCAAGGAGCTGTCCTATTGGCCCAGACAATTTGTTGTCTGACAGAGTAGCCCCATCAACTTCAACAATGAGACGGCGCAGTGGAAGTTCACCAGTGTGCAGGTTGCACACCAACCAGACCAGCTTTCTCCCCAGGTGCAGCTCCAGCTTCCGCATTACACCTGCCTTCACTCCAGTGTTGACATTGGTCGAGTCTCCTCCAATGGCCCACAAGGTCTTATCAGAACCTCTCTTTCAGCCAGGCAAACAGGACCTTAGCAATCTTCTCTGCATGGGACTCCTCTTTAGTTGCTTTCTCTGGTGTAAAGTGGAACAGATAGTTGCTGCCAGGCTCACTAGCAACACTATAGTGTTCTTCCTTGATCTTTGCAGGAAAAGATTGGTCACTGCCCTCAGCTTCCATCATCACATTGGTCATGTCAATCCGCCCATCAAAGAGGATACAGGAGATCCCCCCCTCCTCCCTGCACTTCTCCTCAAACTCTTCCCCCAGCTCTTGCATCAACTTTTCTTGTGCTCTATTAACCTTGTTCTTATCAATCACTTTACTTGTGTCATCTTCTAAGATGAGTCCTGCATCAATCAGAGCTGCAGTTGCTATAGCTGCAGTTGGCCTTAGACCTATGCCATACCTTACACTAGCAAGGGCGATGTTTGGAATCTCATCATAATTTTTCCGTAGCTTTGCTGAAGCTGCAGGGTCAGTTTCAGGAATGAGCTCAACTTCGGGGACTGTAAGGAAGCTCTCAACATCCTTCCTGGCAACCTTGTCTGCTGCTGCAAAGCTTTCTTCTTTGCCCCTTCTCCTTTTCTCTGCCTTCTTTTCCATCCCCTGCCTTTCCAATGTTTTAAGAAGATAGAGGATTGATGGAGCCCCATGGATTTTCTCAATACATTGAGACGTTTGTTAAAATGGTTACAGAGGTTTCTGCTGAGTAGTTCTGGAAAGAGCTCACCTATTTATGGCTGATGTTGACTTTAAGTTTGTGTTTGTAGGTTGGTGGCTAAAGCAGTACAGTAGGAGATCTTGCCATCCAAGAATGAGTCCAATCAAGATATTGGAACCTGGCAAAGTTCAAGAAGTCAGGAGATCGAGATTTAGCACTTAGGTGTTTGTGTGCATTACAAATACAATTTATTATTGTTAGTATTATTATTATTATTATTATTATTGATCTTTGGAGTTGTATCCAGTTATATACAGTTCACTTGTTAATACATTTGATGGCTTTGTCATTATAAATGATTTCCCATATATTTTTTATCTTTGCAATTTTGTAATACAATACCAATGGGTTCAAATGGTAAAATCAGCCATTTTGAAATCCAAAATTATGCAGGTTATATTTATCCTATCCCAAAAATGACCTCATATTTGAATTCCCCATTAAGAAACACATCATTTAGACACCTTGCATGTTAGGATTTCCTTCAGATTCATGTTGGCATCCATGTATGGCCAAGGGGTGAAAAATGGTAAAATCTGCCATTTTGAAATCCAAAATTATGCAGGTTATATTTATCCTATCCCAAAAATGACCTCATATTTGAATTCCCCATTAAGAAACACATCATTTAGACACCTTGCATGTTAGGATTTCCTTCCGATTCATGTTGGCATCCATGTATGGCCAAGGGGTGAAAAATGGTAAAATCGGCCATTTTGAAATCCAAAATGATGTAGGTTAGAGTTATCCTATCCCAAAAATGAACTCATATTTGAATTCCCCATTAAGAAACACATCATTTAGACACCTTGCATGTTAGGATTTCCTTCAGATTCATGTTGGCATCCATGTATGGCCAAGGGGTGAAAAATGGTAAAATCGGCCATTTTGAAATCCAAAATGATGTAGGTTAGAGTTATCCTATCCCAAAAATGAACTCATATTTGAATTCCCCATTAAGAAACACATCATTTAGACACCTTGCATGTTAGGATTTCCTTCAGATTCATGTTGGCATCCATGTATGGCCAAGGGGTGAAAAATGGTCAAATCGGCCATTTTGAAATCCAAAACAATGTAGGTAGGAGTTATCCGATTAGAAAAATAATCCCATATTTGAATTCCCCACAAAAAAACACATATTTTAGACACCCCACTCGATTGATTTTCCAAAAAAAAAAAAGTATGGCCCGCCCTACTCCCCTATACAACCGCCTTCTCCCAGCGAGGCAGAGAGGACCCTACAGCAGGCCTTCCTCATCAGCCTGAACGCCGCTGCTGAACGCGACCGACTGCAGATCCAGCAGCGAAGCGAACACGAGCAGATACGTCTAGAAATAAGACGCATTCAGATGGAAGAGAATGTGGCCCGAGAACGAGCCGGTGCTCAACGGGACGCAGCGCGCGACAGACAGCAGTCGCAACTAATAGAACAGCTGATCAGACGGACAACACCCTCTCCCTCCGCCAGAGGCTCCAGGAACTCGTCTAGACACACCTCCAGGGCGGCATCCCCTAGCCGAGTAAACAACCCTGAACTTGACCAACAGACGAGGTCTATACCCCCCACAGACCACCTCCCCCCACCGGTCCAAGCGAGACCTAGCAACCGGGAAGGAGCAGCATATCCTGTGGAGAGGCTAAACCAGAGACTACAAGCACTGGATGACCTAACTGAAGACGAAGAGGAAGAGGAGGAGAACCACGCCCGAAGACAGCACAGTACTCTACCGGACCAGGAGGTCCGGTACAGCCCAGGCTATACTCCCGCGGAGCTGCGCTACAGACCCCCGACTCTATACACGGGTGAGCACGACCCGCACCGAGGAACAGCACCTGGACAAGCGGGCCATGGTACACTGCCGGTACCAGCCCATACCAAGGAGCGGGAGGAGACTCGCCTAGGAGGCCTCTCCCCCAACGCTCGCCGATGTATCCACAGTCAGCGTCATACATTGGCACGCCTATGGTACCCGACTTCACCCAAGAGAACCGGGCCCAGTATACAGAACTCCGCATGTGTCTGGAGACCATGTTGGTGGATGTATTGGATGAACGCCACAAATACGCCATCCTACTGAAGCACTTAAAGGTGCCCCGCGCACATAATATAGCGCTCGCCTACGCGACTTCCACCACCCCATACACAGCAGCGCTGGTAGCACTGGACCAGAGGTATGGGCGCATATGGGATTACGTGATCCAGGAGATCCGACACATCGACCGCTTACCCCCAGCAATAGACAATCGAGCACTGGACGACCTGTCCATCAGAGTGCAGTCCCTGGTAGGGATGTTGGGAGCGCAAAGAGAGAAGGGGAGGTGTTGTGGCTGAAGGTTGTTTAACACAGCAGGAGACGATATTTCCAATTGTAACAAGTAGGTAATTTATTTAAGAAAAGAAGTTCTTAACAGCAAGAGCTATGGGTCGAGCAGAGGATCACCACAGCTTGAACAAAAAACCCTCCTCCCTCAATCCCTTTGCCTGTCCCCTAAATCCCCTCTCAGTCCTGCCCCCCCATGACAGATATGATGACGTATCATATCATGTCAGATCTGACATGACGTACATTAAGATGATACGTAGATTTAACATCGGAGAGAGATAAGAACATTAAGAACATGAAGAGAGATAAACAAGATATGATGTCCACACACGATATGATGTAGAGAGTGAGATGTGTGTGTGTGTGTGTGTGTGTGTGTGTGTGTATGTGTGTGTGTGTCTGTGTGTGCGTGCGTCTGCGTACAGACGTATGTGTATTGTATGTGTGTATTGTGTCACAGGGAATGTGTGTGTGTGTGTGTCGGTGTGTATGTCTGTGCGACTGTGTGTGTCTGTGTACGTGTGTGTCCGTGTGTCTGTGTGTGTGTGCTGTGCCTGTGTGAAAGAGAGAAAAGAACAAGATATGAAAGCATACAATGTACGAGATTACCAGCACACAACATGCCGTACTGAAATGTCCATCTGTTCCAAATTGTTTTAAGAACGTCAGCCAGACCGTCTTTCAGCACTGCTAGTTGACCTATATTAAACTAGTCCACCCCACACACATTTTCCCCAACATTCCCCCATTTGGGGCTATCCCTAGTCCCACCCAAATCATATAACCAAGAAAATGTGAACGTCTAACTAAACGAGAAACCATATTTATATAATAAAAGTTTAAATGGCTGATCTAAACAAGAAACCTAGCCATATAATAAATTTTAAATGTCTAACTAAACAAGAAACCTTACTTCATTCACTGGACCCCTAACGGACCAACAAAGGCTGACTACCGTTCTCACAATAAACACAAAACCGCTCAAAACAAGAGTAATAATAAAACATCAAAAAAAAAATACCCCAATTTATAATCCTAACCTGACAGACAAATCCCCCCAACCTCCACCGCTTACCAAATGAGCCACAGTTCCGGCCGGAAACCGCGACTCTCATCAGGGAAAGGAGAAGTTGACCGTCAGAACTAAACATAGAACATCCCTCCCAAAAAAATGACATTGTCTCTTCCATAACATTGAGTCCCAGTGTCCATCGCTCAGCCCCCCTTCCATGCCCACGCCATAGTCTCCTCACCGTATTGCCAAAAGTCACATTTTGCCAATACAGCAACCACCACGCCACACCTCCAGTCCTCGTAGAAGCATGTCCCCATGCCTGGACGGGAGGCGCTGGTACCGACCTCACCACGTGTCCCCCCATCTTCGACGGGAGGTGCCCATCTTGCCCACTGCGTTAGCCCCCCCCTTTGTCCCTCCAGTCCCCAGAACCGATCCCCAGACCACTTCTTCTCAATGCTTCCTCAGGCTCAGAACCGACACTCTGCCGATGCCCCTTCCCATTCCGGTTTGACCAGGACCACAAGTAAAATAAACAAAAAATAATAAAAAAATAAAAACAATGCAATGATTTTCAATGGTTGCAATCTCTATGCCGAAGGATCATTAGAAAATCAGACTAAAATTCCTAGTTAAAGGAATAAACCAACAAAACTGCACTCAGACCATCCCCAGTCACTCTTAAAGGAAAGAACCAACAAAAAGAAAATGTCCCTACCTCACCATACCCCTAATCCTCTATCCCCTCGTCTCCCTCTAAGGCAGCATAAAGCTGAGGATATGGCCCGATTTGTGGCTCAATCTCTTTCTGTCCCACCATCAGCATTTGGCTCGTTACGTGTGAAGTTACCAGCCTACCCAAGAGAGGCATACCACAACAGAAAAGGAGAACCAATATCAACCCTGCCACCCCAATGGATATCCCCGTCTGCATCACTATGCTTCCCCACTGTCCCAATCTTTCCAACACCCCACTCCCCCACCATTCTTCATTCCGGCCAGAATTCCCCCTCAACTCCTCCCTCAAATCCTTCAGCTTAGCCATGGCCTCGGAGAACTTTCCCCCTGGCCCCACATTCGTCGGAATGAATGTGTAGCAGTACTGTCCAAACATGGAACAGACTCCACCCTTCTCCGCCATTAACCAGTTCAGAGCCTGTCTATTCTGCCACGCCACCGTACTGGTCGCGTGCATCTGGTCCCCCATTGCATCCAACGCCTCCTCGGTGTAATTGAGATACCGCTGCTGATTGTAAAACAAATAGTTGATCCACCCGGTGTTCTTATTGACCGATATCCATGGCAGAATAGACTCAAACCCTGCCGCAATCTCATTCTTAGCCATGAACTCGGCTGGAATGCCCCTTGGCTGTCCTATGCTGTCCAGATACACCCTTGGGTCTGCCTTGTAGCTACGCTTCGTTCGAGAGATAGGAGACTCAGAAGGTCCTTCCGTCACTGATAATGGTAGGACCACCATTGGCATGATCGCCTGAACCCGGGCACATCTACCTGACCAATCTAAAGGAAGTGTATTCCTCAACCTCCTACCGCCGCAGAGCCAGTATTGGTCCGCCAGTGCCATATCCTGGACATGAAAAGGGCAAGCTACAGGCCGTGGGTTGGTATCCACTCCCTTTAACACGACCCCGTGTCCACACTTTCCTTCTTTCGTGCAGTTAGTCGTGATGCTCCAAATAGTAGTGCACCGCCCCTCTGCCACCTCCCCTACATCCCGGGTCCCCTCCTTTTGCAAGCACTCGAAATCCTTGGTCAGCCATAGTTTGACACCTCTGGGTATTGGCAACCCCGTCGCTACCCCCTGCACACGTACATCCAATTTCCTACAACGTTCCCGCATAGTGACATCCTTGAAATCCGTGACGTTTCCTGCCGCCTTAAAACGACTAGAGCCGAGAAACCCCAAACACTCTGCCTCGCACCAAGGGCGACTATTATGGGGCCCCTCCCATGCCTCTGCGTCCCTGTCACACTGAGCCCAACTGAACTTCGTGCCCTTCACCAGCAGCCTATCCGGACGTGCCTTGGAGCAGACATAACAATCCTCTATCTGATTCTGCGCGCTCGTGTACTGGACCCACTTAAACCACTCATTCCCTAAAGCTGCCCTATACATCGGGTCAGCCTCCGGGTCTTCCTCATCATAGTCATAGTCGCCCCCATCTTGTTCCCCGGAAGGAAGCAAACCCCTCAACCTGGCCCAGAGTGAGCCCACTGAGTCCCTCAACGTTCCGGCTGTCCTCTGGAACATATCCTGTCCCCCCACCTCTTCCGACTCAGTGTCCTTGACCTCCCTTTTTCCCCTCACCCCTGTCCCCTGTGATTGGTTCGGGACAGGCTCAACTCTCCTATCTACCCCCACAACCCGATCCTCGTTAGTATAATGGTAAGTATCCCCGCCTGTAACGGGGGAATGGTCAAAATCAAAAACATGCCCTTGCGGTCCTACGGGAAACACCCCGTTTGGTTGTAGTCTTATCTTCTCCCCCCCTTCCTCGATGGAGGGAAGAGGGGGCGCCTGATTCTGAGCCTGGTCATGAAAGCCTGCTGGTACTTGAGCCTGAGCGGGACCCCGTGGGACTCCTACCCACTCAAACCCGTCATCCTCAAGGACGGGTCGACCGTGACGGTTCTTAATGACGTCGTTGTGCCCGGCCGACCGTCCGCACACTGCTGCCAACATCTGCGGGAGCATCAGCAGGCACTGCACCTTCCAGTTGCCGTCTCGGACCCTCCATGTCGGGTTCTGCATAACTGCGATCGATTGTATCCCCCAAGAGATCGCCGCTGGCCTTTATGCAGTGATTGAAGTGGAACCAGGTCGCTGATCCTTTGACTTGGACTGCCGTTCCAGTCGATCGGATCACCTCGTACGGGCCCTCTCTCCGGGGTGATGACCACTTTCTCTTGTGGACCTTTACGAAGACCAAGTCCCCAGGGATCAGTCTCGGTTTGGTGGCTTCCTTCTCCGCCTCCTTCACCCCCTTTCTCTCCTTTCTCTGCTCCTGTCGAAACACAGCTTCATGTATTTTAGTCACTTGCTGAAGATATTTTTTCAGATCTTGCTCAAAAATATCTAATGCCGGGCCCCTAGCCAGGTGTCTAAATGGCGGTGCTGGCATGCTGCGGCCTGTAAGCATTTCATGCGGTGTTAGCTGTGTTTGGCGGTTTACGCTGCTTCTAATAGCCATCAGAGCAAGTGGCAAAGCATCAATCCAGTTAAGCTTAGTTTGCATACAGATTTTCAACAGTTTGTTTTTAATGACCAGATTGGCCCTTTCCACCTTCCCCTGCGACCCGGGACTATAGACACAGGAAAGGCGCTGTCTTATACCTAATTTCTGCATCAGCCCTTTAACCACCTTGTCGATGAACTCGCGGCCATTATCGCTTTGTAATATCGTGGGAATTCCAAATCTCGGAATGACCTCGCGACACAGGAACTTGATCACTGTGTCCGCGTTCTTGTGTTTAGATGGAATGGCCTCAATCCAGCGACTAAAGCAGTCCTCTACTACCAGGAGGTATCGTTTGCCCTGCACTGGCGTTATCATGTCTGTATAGTCCATAATCAGATGTCTGAATGGTCCCTCAGGGAGGGGTGTGTAAGCCGCCACTGTCGGTACTCCTTTGCGCACATTGCCCTGTAAGCATGTTAAACACCTGGCTAGTGTAACGTCAATTTGTGCCTGAAGCTTTGGGGACCAAAATCCCATTTTCGTGATTCGTTTCAGGGTCTCTGCTCTTCCACAGTGATCAACACCATGAGCCTCAGGTATCACTAAGGACAGAAGATCGATGGAGGCGACTATCAAACCGTTATGACTCCTCCACAGACCATCTGCCCCCCTTACAGCCCCCCTCTCCGTCCACGACTGTTTCTCGGCCTGCGTGGCTGAGTCCTGAAGATCACTCAAATTATCCTCAGTTACCTCAGTCGTCAGTTCGGCCGCAAACATCAGAACAGCCGTGGACGGCACCGCAGCCGCCGCCTTCGCGGCCTCGTCCGCCGCGTTGTTTCCCGTCGTCACAAAGGACAGGTCTTTTCTGTGTGCCTGGCACTTTACGATAGCAATGCTTTTGGGCAACTTTACAGCCTGAATAAGCGCCACAACCTGCTTGTGGTGAAGGATCGGTGAGCCGTCCGATTTCTTAAAGCCTCTTGCCTTCCAAATGGCCGCGAATAGGTGGCATACGCCATGCGCATACGCAGAGTCTGTAAAGATGTTAACCGTGCGATCTTTAGCTATTATGCATGCTTCTGTTAGTGCTATTAGTTCTGCAAGCTGGGCCGAACATGGTTGCATGCATTGTTCGGCCTTTCTTGTTAGTGTTTCTCCGTTAGGTTTGCACTGTACGACGGCGTATCCTGACCTTAAATTTTCCCCCTCCCGATAGCAGGACCCATCCACAAAAAGTGAGAGTTCTGCTATCGCGAGCGGGTCGACTCCCAAATCAGGACGGAGTTTCACGAAAGCCTGTACCTCCACCTCACACTCATGCGGTTGACCCTCGCTCGGGAGTGGTACCAGATCCGCCGGGTTACTGCCGTGGCATGTTTTTATCGTAACGTCCGAGTACTGCAGGAGCCTCATGTAAGCCTGTTGCCGTTGGCTGGTCAGAACAAATTTGCCTCTTTCAATCAAGTTTGCCAATTTGTGATGTGTCCAAATGCAAATGTCATATCCCATTGTCACGGCCGTTGCCTTCTCATACATCAAATGTGCTGCGGCCAGGGCCTGATAACAAGGTGGCAGACCCTGCTCTACCGGCGAAAGAGCTCTAGAGTAATATGCTATCGGTTGTTTTTTCCCACTCCCCCCCTGTGTTTGAGTCAGGACAGCTGTCGCATGCTGCGCTCTATGTGAGACGAATAGGTGGAAACACTTCTCATAATCCGGCAGCGCCAGGGCAGGGGCCTGTAACAACAGACGCTTAATGTTTATGAACGCGTCCTCCCCCTCCTCGGTCCATGTCAAGGGAGCGCGAAGCTTGTCTGTACCCGCCTCTTTTATCATCATCCTCAACGGCGCTGTCGCTATCGTATAGTCCTCCACCCACTCAGAGCTGTACCCAGTCATCCCTAAAAACGTCATCATCTGTCGGACCGTCAATGGCCTAGGTGCCTTGGATACAGCTTCGAGCTGCGTGGGTGAGATGCTTTTTATGCCCTTTTGAATGACGCGAGACAAGTACTCAACTTTTGGCTGGCAGTACTGCAGTTTTGATCGGGATGCCTTGTGGCCTCCCACGGCTAATCCACTCAAAACTTTGATGGAGTCCTCATGGCACTGCTGACGTGTATCCGAGCAGATTAGAATGTCATCTGCATACAGTAAAACCGTGCTGAGTAGTGTGTCGCACACTCCTTGCAAGTCTTCCTTGAGCGCCTTCGAGAAGTAATGCGGCGAGTGCGCGAACCCTTGTGGCAACCGGGTGTAAGAGTATTGTTTCCCCCTGTGGGTAAAAGCAAACAGATACTGAGACTCTTTTTCCAATGGAACACTGAAGAATGCCTGCGTGAGATCAATGACCGTATAGTACTGCGAGCTACTCGGGATGTTTGTCAGGAGGGTGTGTGGATTAGCGACTTCCGCCTCTGGTCCAGACACCACGTCGTTCACCGCCCTCAAATCGTGTACCAGTCTGTACCTAGCCCTGTCCGCCTTTAGCACTGGGTGGATAGGTGTATTACATCTGGATTTGAAAGGGACGAGCACTCCCCCCTTTAACAGTCCCTCAATCTGATGTGATATAGCTTCCTCCGACTCTGGCTTCATTGTATACTGTCTGATAAAGGGTGGTCTACAACCCTTCTTTAACCTGACCTTCACTGGCTGTGCCGACAATATTAGACCCACATCTGTGTCGTGTTTTGACCACAACCGTTCTGGGGTGCGCGCCAACATGTCCTGTTCCAGCAAAGCATCCGCCTCTGGAATAACGCAAGGGTCTCCTGGTAATCTGATTACTTGCGGTTTTGCCAAAACTGAAAAGGAAATCATTATTTTTATGAAACTCCCATCTGCGCTGTTCCAAATTAGCGGAGATTCCGTGGAGACCCACCTTTGAGTCTCGGATTCCTGTATCATTGAACCTAGATGTTCGGATTCGTAACCAGGATTTATTCTCAGAGTGATGTGTGGGGCGGCGTCTCTTAGTCTATGTTGTTCCCGTAGATACTTACTCGTGTTAACCCTCAACGCCGCGCCCTGTCTCCCTACAATTATCGTAGATGAGTCAATCTGCACCTGCTCGGGCTGTCCCTGCAACCATGCCTTGTTCCTAACTAGGTCACTATTCGTCAAATATTGTAGTGTGCAATGTGCCTCCATGTTTGTTTGTCTAGACTGAGGCAGTTGGGTTTTCAGAAATGGCTCCCAGGGGGCACAGACCCTTTGCAGCTCTGCATCTATGTTGCCCAGCCAGAACACAGTGGCCTCTTTCTCCCCCGTCCCTTGTAGCATCATTTGGTACACGTCTTGTTCAATTTGAATCCCCTCAGGCGTACATAGGATTTTACAGCCTAGTTTACACATTGCATCTCGTCCCAAGAGATTGCGCGGGGTGCTGTCCGAAATTAATACAGGTATTGTTATGGTCTTGTTGTTATACGTCATAGAGATTGGATCTGATGTGGGTATTAATTGTGTTTTTCCCGAGAATCCGACCGTCCGAACATACTGTCCAGACTGGGGTAAGTGAGCGGCGTATTTTTGCTTTATGCAGGAAAAACCTGCTCCAGTGTCTGCCATCATCTCTGTTAATTTGCCCTCCACTAGGACCTGCAGAATAGGTTCTTGCTCAGCTCCCTTGGAAACCACAATCATTTGATTTCCCCCCGTCGCATTCTCTGGGCACCCCTAGTGATTACCCCCCTGGTTTCGGGGCCCTCCTGTCTCCCCCTGGTCGTGGGGCCCTTGTGACTCCCCCTGGCGCACGGGTCTTCCATACTCCGAGCCGGGACGGTATGGTTGCCTACATCTCATTTCCCTGTGTCCCTGCATGCCGCAGTTCCAACAGTGGAAACGGGGAAACTGTTGTTCGTTCCCCGGTCCCTGTGTAAACCGTGGGCCTGATTGCCCATTCCCTGCCTGCCGCCTGGACGCCTGGTTCTGTGAACTATAGCCATAGCTTCTCACTACCTGAGGTGCAGGCGGGGGTCCCTGGTCCTGCATGGGTGGAGAGGTAGCAGATGACACCATTACTGCCTGCAACCTCCTTTGGGGCTGCAGTTGTTGCTGAGTTAACTTCCTTGCGTCATTTCTATCCTGATCCCTGACTTTCTGCTCCTGAGCCCTTTGCTTCTCCACACTATGTGTTACATGTGCACAGAACAAAGGATAAGTCATGTCCATTAACCCCACCACGTCTTCCAGTCTATTCTTAACCACCTCTGGAAGCCCTCTCATCACACTTTCTCTAAACATCGCTCTCTGCAACGGGTCAATTTCTGGGTTGTGTCCTAGCTCACCTCTCCACTCCTTCAGTATTTTGTTCACATAGCACATGTTCACCGGCAATTGCGTGACATAAGGTGGGGATGTTGGTTTCCCTATATCCGTCTCTCTCTCATTTAGCGCTAAAGCTTCCTGCCTGTATGCTCTCCCCTTCTGGGCGTAGAGCTTCATTACCCCCAACTCTTCTGTCCTCTTTTTCAACCTCTTTTTGCTGCTGTCGCCTGGCTTGTGGTTACGAATCATTACATTCATCTCTTCGCATATGTCGAGATCAAAAGTACCTCCGGAAGGCCATTTTGTGTCCCCGGCCTTTGTACGCCTCTGCCAACGGACACCAACCTTGAGAATTAGGTTCTTTATCAACGGGTTCCGGTCTAACAGTATGTCCTCTGCTGTATGCATCGTTGTTTAGTGTGTATATGTGTTTATTGTGTTGTGTGTGTGTGTGTGTGGTTGTACTTCAGCTACTACTACTCTACAACTACCACTCCAGGAACAACAGTTAACCTAGATCTACTCTCTACAACTACCACTCCAGGAACAACAGTTAACCTAGATCTCCTACTCTACAACTACCACTCCAGGAACAACAGTTAAACTAGATCTACTCTCTACAACTACCACTCCAGGAACAACAGTTAACCTAGATCTCCTACTCTACAACTACCACTCCAGGAACAACAGTTAACCTAGATCTCCTACTCTCCAACTACCCCAGGACACAGTTAACCTAGATCTACTACTCTACAACGCTACTACAACTCGGTGTGTGTGTGTCTGTGTGTGACTGTGTGTGTGTGTGTGTGTGTGTGTGTGTGTGTATGTCGGTGTGTGTGTCTGTGTGTGTGTGTGTATGTGTGTATGTCGGTGTGTGTGTGTGTTTGTGTGTGATTGTGTGTGTGTGTGTGTGACTGTGTGTGTGTGTGTGTGTGACTGTGTGTGTGTGACTGTGTGTGTGTGCGTCACAACCCGCTGTCTACCGGGACACAGGAATGTGTGTGTGTGTGTGTGTGTGTCTGTGTGTGTGTCGGTGTGTGTGTGTGTTTGTGTGTGATTGTGTGTGTGTGTGTGTGTGACCGTGTGTGTGTGACTGTGTGTGTGTGCGTCACAACCCGCTGTCTACCAGGACACAGGAATGTGTGTGTGTGTGTGTGTGTGTCTATGTGTGTGTGTGTGTCTGTGTGTTTGTGTGTGATTGTGTGTGTGTGTGTGTGTGTGTGACCGTGTGTGTGTGACTGTGTGTGTGTGCGTCACAACCCGCTGTCTACCAGGACACAAGAATGTGTGTGTGTGTGTGTGTGTCTGTGTGTGTGTCGGTGTGTGTGTGTGTTTGTGTGTGTGTGTGTGTGTGTGTGTGTGTGTGTGTGTGTGTGTATTGTATGTGTGTGTGTCTATGTGTGTGTGTGTGTGTGTGTGTGTCTGTGTGTGTGTGTGTGTGACTGTGTATGTGTGTGTGTGTGGTTGTGTGTGTGTGTGTTTTCTACCACCAGGGGTCAGCAACCCCAAGAGAGCAAACCCAGGAGAGAGAGAGAGAGAGAGAGAGAGAGAGAGAGAGAGAGAGAGAGAGAGAGAGAGAGAGAGGGAGAGAGATAAAGATTTAGTGAGATGTGTGTGTGTGTATGTGTGTGTGTGTGTGTGTGTGTGTGTATGTGTGTGTGTGTCTGTGTGTGTGTGCGTCTGTGTACAGACGTGTGTGTCTGTGTATGTGTGTTTATATGTGTGACTGTGTATGTGTGCGTGTGTGTGACTGTGTGTGTGTACGTGTGTGACTGTGTGTGTGTGTGCGTGTGTGTGTGTGTGTATTGTATGTGTGACTTTGTGTGTGTGTGTGTGTGTGTGTAGGACAGCTAGCCTCTCTGTAGCAACAACCTCACAAGCCAATAAGAAAACGAACAATAGTGTTTGACACAGAGAATGCCAGCTGTGATAGTGTGTTTTGAATAACAGCAGAGGTACCGGTTTTTGTTTTTGAAAATTTGAGAGTCTTATCTACGGAGGACAGAAGACACAGTTATGTGTGTATGTGGAGAGTGTCGTAAAGAAATCAGGAAAAAGGGAGATGGAGAAAAATTTGACCAGAGGTCGAAAACATGCAATTAAAATTGATTAGTGGCCGCCACTGTTAAAAGAGGAATCGCCCCAGTGTAAACACCTTCATCAGTCGTGTTCTTTTTAGCCGTCCATCCAGAAAACCAGTTCACACAACCAGCTCACTTTCTCCTCCCGCAGAAACTCTGACGGATATTTATATAACAAGCCCAACGCTTACCTTTTTTTGTCGACAACCGGCAGAATGTTTACGGGAGATTCCAGGAACTGGCCGTATGAAAAGGCCCGGTGGAGCGATCTACAGGTCAAGGGTCACCAAATGTTGTGGCTGAAGGTTGTTTAACACAGCAGGAGACGATATTTCCAATTGTAACAAGTAGGTAATTTATTTAAGAAAAGAAGTTCTTAACAGCAAGAGCTATGGGTCGAGCAGAGGATCACCACAGCTTGAACAAAAAACCCTCCTCCCTCAATCCCTTTGCCTGTCCCCTAAATCCCCTCTCAGTCCTGCCCCCCCATGACAGATATGATGACGTATCATATCATGTCAGATCTGACATGACGTACATTAAGATGATACGTAGATTTAACATCGGAGAGAGATAAGAACATTAAGAACATGAAGAGAGATAAACAAGATATGATGTCCACACACGATATGATGTAGAGAGTGAGATGTGTGTGTGTGTGTGTGTGTGTGTGTGTGTGTGTGTGTATGTGTGTGTGTGTCTGTGTGTGCGTGCGTCTGCGTACAGACGTATGTGTATTGTATGTGTGTATTGTGTCACAGGGAATGTGTGTGTGTGTGTGTGTGTCGGTGTGTATGTCTGTGCGACTGTGTGTGTCTGTGTACGTGTGTGTCCGTGTGTCTGTGTGTGTGTGCTGTGCCTGTGTGAAAGAGAGAAAAGAACAAGATATGAAAGCATACAATGTACGAGATTACCAGCACACAACATGCCGTACTGAAATGTCCATCTGTTCCAAATTGTTTTAAGAACGTCAGCCAGACCGTCTTTCAGCACTGCTAGTTGACCTATATTAAACTAGTCCACCCCACACACATTTTCCCCAACAGAGGCATGAACTTTACGCCAACTCAAATGTGGAAAGGATTCTGGAGAAGCTGCCGCCCGCTCGTCAGGAGCGCTTTAGGCGGCAGAGGGACCACAGAGACCCGAATGGCCCCGAACCGAACCTCCTCGATCTAGCAGACTTCCTGGCGAGAGAAGTCAGCAGCCTACGGCTAGATACATTCGGACGGAGCACCCCTGGCTCCAGAGAAGGAACCAGACGACTAAATGATGGAAGAAGATCGGTGACTGTGATGCACCAATCGGAGTCAGTACCGAGCAGCAGGAGCCACAGTACCCCCTCCAGAACGGAGAAGTGGAAGATAGTGTGCCCCTACTGTGAGAAAGAACACTGGCTAGCGCAATGTGACTCCTTCTCCAAGCTGAACGCGGAGGAAGCAGGTCAATGGATAAAGTCCAACAAGCGCTGTTTTCGCTGTGCGCGCTCACACATGGCAGCCGAATGCCGCTTAAAGAAAAGGTGCACCAAGTGCGATGGAGCCCATCTGGACATACTTCACGACAGTAACAGACGGCGCCCGTCACCCGCACCATCCAGCCGCAAAGCGAGCGTCATGTACATCGATCCCGCCAGCAGCAGTGGAGCCCGAGTACTCCTAAAAGTAGTGCGTGTGACACTAAGCTACCAGAATAAAGTCCTGGACACTTACGCCGTCCTCGATGACGGGTCAGAGAAGACCCTGCTGCTCGCCTCCGCTGCGGCCCAGCTAGGGCTGCGGGGAAGCGAAACCCAAATGACAATTCGGACAATAAGACGAGATTTGAAGACGATAAAGGGCGAGAATGTCTCATTCTCTATCGCAGCAAGCGGCCAGCCTGAGCGACGGTACCAGATTGCAGACGCTTTCACCAGCCAAGAAATAGGACTGTCGCGGTACACATACCCCGTCGCCAAGCTGATGGAGAAATATGCACATCTGCGCAAGTTACCGATCCCGCTCATAGACAATGCTATGCCGACCCTGTTGATAGGCTCCGACCATGCAGACCTCATTGTCCCGATAGACCGGGTTCATACCGGACCCCGAGGCTGTCCTGCAGCAGTCGAGACCCGTTTGGGATGGACTCTCCAAGGCCCGCTCGCCAAATCTCTCAACCGAAGTACAGCCACTAGATGTCTCCACTCCCGAGTCACAGAGGGAGAAACCGCACTCCTGCAACACGTAGAGCGGCTATGGACCTTGGAACAAATGCCCTTTAAGAACGGAAAGAAAGACATTCGCTCTAAAGATGACATTTACGCCATTCACCTCCTCGAGACAGGGACCAAGAGAGTCCCGGTCAACGGCGTGTTGAGATACGCCACGCCACTCCTGCGGCGAGAAGGAATGCCTACTTTCCACGCCAAGACAGACGCCACAGAACGGTACCTGCTGAACACGGAGCGGCGCTTAGCCAAGAACCCCGCCCAAGAGAGTGTATACCGCGCTGAGATTGAGAAGCTCATCACAGCGGGACACGTCACAAAGATGGACATTAAAGAGGCTGACCAGACCACTGAATCGTGGTACGTGCCCCACCACAAGGTCCATCACAACGGTAAAGACCGCATAGTATTTAACTGCAGCTACCAGATCGGATCCCAAAATCTGAATAAAGAGTTACTGCCCGGTCCCACACTCGGTCCCTCCCTACTCGGCGTTCTACTCCGCTTCCACCAGGAAAAGGTGGCCATCAGCGGGGACATTAAAGGAATGTTCCTGCAGGTGAGATTAGTAGAGGCGGACAAGCCCCTGTTACGGTTCCTATGGAGAGAGAAGCCAGGAGATGAGCACCCAGCCATCTACCAATGGGAAGTCCTCCCCTTCGGAACGACGTGCAGCCCCTGCTGTGCTACATTTGCACTACAGAAACATGTAGCAGAGGACCCAGCAGCGGACGAAGAGGTCCGACACAGCGTAAAGAACAGCTTCTACGTAGACAACTGTCTACAAAGCCTTTCAACCCAAGAAGAAGCCGAGGCTCTCCTGATTAAACTCCGCGCCTCATTGATCAAAGGCGGCTTTGATCTCAGGCAGTGGGCCAGCAGCGATCCGCAAGTACTGCGCAGCCTCTCCTCCGAGGACAAGGCAGCCAGCAGCGAGACCTGGATCAAATCGGACTCATGCAAGTACAAAGTCTTCGTGGGAGTCAGAGTCACCGAGATTCAAGACTTAACCGAAGAGTTAACCGGAGAAACAGAGTGGCGCTACGTTGATACAAAACAGAACCCAGCTGACGTCATCACCCGGGGGATGCCCCTGGATGATCTCACCCGTCGCAATGTCTACAGTGACGGCCCCGCATTCCTAAGACTCCCGGAAGGACAGTGGCCCATGCCTATCCCGAGGGAAGCAAGTCCAGAGGAGGTGGAAAATAAGAAGTCTGTGTTCTGTGGATTGAGCACCGTAGCCTCCACCGACCCTAACATAGACGATTGCACGTCCATAGAGAGTGCACAACAAAGAACATTCCTGCGGTACCACCCGGAGTGCAAGTCCCCCGCTGATATGTCAGCAGCTAACTACGAGGAAGCAGAATTGCTTCTACTGCAGCGAGCCCAGAGAGACTCTTTCCCCGATGAATTGGCCTGTCTACAGGGAGGAAAGCCCGTCCCATCCGACAGCAGATTAATTCATCTGGCCCCCGAGAGCGACGCTCATACCCTCATCAGAGTGGGTGGTCGCCTACGCAGAACCCCCAATCTACCGGATGACATTAAATACCCGATCGTATTGAACAGCCGACACAAGGTCACAGAGCTGATTATAAAGAAATACGATGAGGATGTACATCACGCAGGAGCAGAAAGAGTCTTCGCGGAAATCAGACGTCGTTACTGGATCCTACAAGGAAGAGAGGCGGTACGACGCTTCCAGCGAACATGTCTAGACTGCCGCAAGTGGCGCGCGCAGCCCAGCATACCAAGGATGGCTGACCTTCCTCCATGTCGCCTCCGAATCGGTGACAAGCCATTCCACTCAACGGGTATGGACTGCTTTGGCCCGCTGCACATAAAGAAAGGAAGAGGAACCGAGAAGCGGTGGGGTATTGTATTCAAATGCATGACCACCAGAGCGATGAACATCGAGCTTCTCCCGACCATGAGCACAGACTCATTCCTTATGGCCTTCCGTAGATTCACATCACGGAAAGGAAGACCGTCTACCCTATTGTCCGATCATGGGACAAACTTCAAAGGCGGCGAAAGAGAGCTGAGAGAGAGCTTCCAAGCTATGGGCCCAGAACTTAAGACCCACCTCGCTCCAGCACAGGTTGATTTCCAATTCAACCCCCCAAACGCACCCCACTTCGGTGGCACTTGGGAACGAGAAGTGCGCTCCATAAAGACAGCCCTGTACGCAGTACTTGGGGCCCAGACTGTGGCGGAAGAAGTCCTAATGACAGTCCTCACGGAGATTGAGGGACTACTTAACTCGAAGCCCCTCGGATATGTCTCCAGTGATGTGGCGGATATCGACCCAGTTACCCCCAACACACTCCTGATGGGGCGGCTAGATCCTGCATTACCCCAGACAATGTACCGGCCTGAAGAAGCGAACGGCCGACGAATGTGGAGGTACAGCCAAGTATTAGCCGACAAGTTTTGGAACAGTTTCCTACTGCACTACCTACCGTCTCTACAGACCCGCCAGAAGTGGGTAAAGGAGAGAGACAATTTGACAGAAGGAACAGTCGTCATGATTATTGATCAATCACTGTCCAGAGCTATGTGGCCGGCCGGCCGCGTAAGCAAAGTGATCACCGGTGCCGACGGCAAGGTCCGAGCAGCTGAAGTGCTCGTCCAGGGTCGCACTTACACCCGTCCCGTGGCGAGGCTCATAGAACTGCCTCGACTCCCAGACACAATCGATGATGACCATGACCCTACAACCCTATGACTTTGTGAAGTTGACTGACCCCTACAGCAAACCCTTATGTGTAAATAGACAACGCGATTAATCTGTCTCTGTTTAACTGATTAGGTCTGGGACCTATTCAGGGGGTGGCTGTTGTGAAGGGCCAGATTAAACCGAATATATATATTTATTTATATATATATATTTAATTGTATTTGTATATTCTCTAATATTCCCTGATATCCCTTGTATATTCCTTGTACAATATGCATTGAATATCCATTCTAGCCTACTGAACATCCCATAATAGTCTCCATTCTACTATTGGTCGAGACCTTGGTGCCAGGCTGCCATACCCCTCAGACCCAGTTCAAACGTACCGCTCCACATGTACGAACAAGTCCTAGTTCCGCGTAGGAATCTGGCTACCGCACCACTAATGGGACTATTTGTTCATAGTGCGTACTAAAGTAGGACTTCCTTTTCAGTCCAGTTTCTTACCCTCCAATAGAGTCACAGACGTAAAGCCTCCCCGCGACGCCACGTGTGGGAGTAAGGCCAAGTTCGCCTACCATCGGTATTGAGACATCGTGTATATTAATATTTGAATAGTCATATTTGGCACTATATCGTCGAGTTGGACGTAGTCTATTAAGCTAATAATAGTCTGTTAATATATAGTGCTTCGTGCGGTGAGAATACTACCGTAGTCAGTACCCCATCGTTTCGGGCAGAGAACTGGCTGCTTACCCAGGGTGGTTGACCCCATGTGAAGCTGCACCCGAGGAGCCCCAGAGCCGACGAGCGAGTGGACCTGTATACCGGATTATTCTACCGACGACAGCCCGCCTTCCCAGGCACGGATTATGCTTTGTACACATTGATTATTCCATGGATAAAGACCCCCGACACTGCCGTGTGTTGGAACCCCCCCCCCTGGAGAGGACGCAAGGTGAGGAGACGCTCTGCAAGACGAGGTCGCTTCACGTCTCTCCCCCGTGGACCGGAGAGAGCCGGCCCACAAAGAGTCCACCTGCTTTCATCTGTGGTCCAAGGATCGCCGGCGCATTGAACGGCACTACAGTGGGTTCACCTGGGATACCCTTGGCCGGACGAGGCAGCCGGATTCTACCCCCCCCCCCCTCCTACTCCTGTCGGCTTACAAGCGACCGGATTAACCCCCCCCTTAGTGTATCCAGTCTTATAATCATTAAAGTATCATTGCTGTTATTCCTTAACTATTCCAGGTCGTATATTTACCACCTGCGCCATCAGAGATTGGACATTCTCTATTGATATACCGACGAATACTCTTTGCCATAAAAGTGCATACTATTTCAATTCATAAATGTAATTAAGTGATTACGTGCTTGCTCTACACACCATTGCTGTGTAGTAATAAACGCATACTTCGACTTCGTACATTTGTGTTGGATCCGTTTCATCTACGTGAGAGTGTTTATGATAATATATTTATGCCGTGTACTGGGTGGCCGAATATTAAGTACAAAGGTAGTGGTAGTAAGTATCATATCTAGTAATACAGTCAGGGAATTGTACCCCTCAGTTACAGTGTAGGTTAGTTTATTAGGACAAGTGCATGACAGTATGGTTAGTTAGGGTTAGATAATTTTTTCTTTTAATTTTTTTTCTTTTTTAATTCAGATAATGGTTGAAGAAGTGCGTCTTTAGTCGACGGCGAAAGATTGGACGTGTTTCGGCTGTCCTAACTGGGGTGGGTAGTTCATTCCACCATTGTGGGGCAAGGATTGAGAATAGGCGACTTCTCTTTGATGACCCTCCCGGAGCTTGGATAGGAGTAGGTCTGAGGCGGCCAGAAGATGCAGAGCGTAGGGGTCTTGAGGGTGTGTAGTTAGAGACCATTGACCGGAGGTAGGCGGGGGCAGTTCCCTTTGCCGCACGGTATGCTAGGTCGAGGGCCTTGAAGCGGATTCATGCAGCAATGGGGAGCCAGTGCAGGTCCCTAAGAAGTGGGGTGACATGGGCCGACTTCGGTAGGTTTGAGATCAGGCGGGCCGCTGCGTTCTGAATGAGTTGAAGAGGCTTAGTGGCAGTGGCCGGGAGGCCAGCGAGCAGTGCGTTGCAGTAGTCGAGGCGGGAGATGACTGTTGATTGGACGAGGAGTTGGGTGGCTTCTTTTGTCAGGAAGGGGCGGATCCTTCTGACGTTGCTCAGGAGGAATCGGCAGGTTCTGGTTGTCGCTGCGATGTGAGCAGAGAAGTTCAACTGGTCGTCGAGGACAACACCAAGGCACACAATAGATGCATACACACACACACACACAAACACACACACACACACACACACACACACACACACACACACACACACACACACACTGTTCCATGCGTCCTCCCAAGAGACCAATGTTTGAACCAACACAGGGCAAACGGGTTTTTAGAGCAATCTGATCAAACACACCCCATGACCAATTGATTGACGACCCACACACTTTCAGCCATCGAAAACCCACCCATCCAGTTGGCCAGTAGTGGTAGCAAATTACAGAACAGTATTATATTTGGGTTGAGCATATAATATATAAGGCAGTCATTTTGAACTGAGACACACACTCGGTAGAACCAAACTATCTGTGTCAGGATGGACGACTGTTGCTGTGTAACTTATGCTTGTGGTATGCTGAATTAAATCATCTTCTTCACCAACTGAGCCATTGCCTCTGAAAACCATCTCCAGTCTGAATTCTTCTTGAAACCAGTGCCCACTCTCAAAGAATCTACTTCAAAGGTAAGACAGTTCTCTTAAAGAGACTAGTTTATCTGGCGACACACCAGGAGGTTCCTGTTTACTTTTGGTGTCTGGTACACTCTCATTCAATGGCACAGCCTGAACTGTGGGTGGTGGCACACTTGGTGAGACATGTGTGGGCATGTACTGTATAACCTGGTTGCTTAATTTTTCATAGCTAGTCAGCATTTGCTGTAATTTCGCATCGGAAGTGGGCACACTCTCAATTGTTTCACTTACATCATAAAAGTCACTATTCGGGTCGACTGGTACTGCATCACTTTGACTGGTGGACCGTAGGCCCTCGGTTATACCCTCTTCTGGACCCACCACCTTACTCTGCACAAGCCCATCAGTTACATCTTTTATCTGTAATAAATAAGCCAACCCTGTATCCTCTAACTCCAGTAAAACCTTACTGTACAGGTAGTCGTTGATAAAGTTGAAGCACCCCTCTGCGTCATCTAAGGTGGGATTGGTCAGACGCCTCCAGTCCTGTTACTAGCACCAATTCCTCTGCGATGCGAAACAGTTAATCCGCAGGTAGAGTGAGCAGGCTCTTCTTGATGTCCCACACCAAGCTTTTCCTCTCACTGTCTGCCATGGCTGCTTCCCGATTCCTTGCACTTGGTTCTCAGTTCAGGATCACTGTAGCGACTTTCCGTGGTGGGTGGTTCTCCTCTACACACCGGCCTTCCTTCTCGTCAGGTGGAGTAGTGGACACAGCTCTCGTTGTCGTCTGGCATCAGATGAGGCACTTCACTGCTGTTGATACTGCATAGATCAGTCCCTCATTCGGCGGACCTTTACACCAGGCGTTGCTTCCTGGTTCATCTGGTCGCGGTTGGTCCAAGTGTCAAGATATCTGGATCAGCTCCCAGCCAGCAGGTGACGCTGATCCCGGACAAGCCCCCAATAAACTGTTACAGGTACCAGGATGTGGCACCTGGTAGCAGATATATGTTAACCTATAAAACCGGTTGTAGTTAGTATAGTGGCTATTTACAAACAATTTTGTAATTCGTATTTGCCACTTCCACTCCGGGGATAGCTTTAGTCTACGCGCACATAATAAAGATTCTGATCCATCCTTTGGCTGTCACAATGAATCAATCATTTATTTCTCATAAGCAAAACAAACAAAACTCGTATATCTAATACATGCGTGCGTTGCGTGCAGTGCGTCTGTGCGTGCGGTACAAAAACTGTTTGCCTTCCCGGTCCACGTCTCCCACGCAAGCCACCACCCCTTATCAAGGTAAACTACACAGGTGGATAGCTCAGGTAGGTCTCTTTAAAGGGAAAGTGCACATAGTTTCAAATCATAAGAATAGTTACAATAAGATAATCAGTGTAAATAATATCATGACTTGTCAATCAAATTATCAGTTTTCGTTTTCATATTTCGTAATCCATAAGCATTTTCATAATTCAAATAATTGCATGATACAAACTCAAAGATTAAATAACTCAAGAATGGCTCCTACATACCGGCCTCTAATTGCTATTATCCTAAAAAGGGACAATTATTCTATGCAAATATGTTAACAGGAGCCTGAACATGTCTTTATATAGTTCATGTAGGAATAGAAATATTCCAAAAAGGGGGTATGTTCCACGAAAAAGCGTATAATCCACAAAAAAGGTATAATCCACAAAAAAGGTATAATCCATAAAAAAGGTATAATCCATCAGTGTAACAAAGGTTCGGGCATTGCCCTCGAAAAGGAAAAAACAAACAAGCGCGTGAAGAAGTCAGTAGGGGCTAGTCAATGTCAGTCAATCTGCTTCTTTCAGCAAGCATAGTTTGCTGATGGGCCTTTCTAGGATATTGTACTTGGTCTTGACCTTTACCTTGCGTACATGCCCTCTGCTGTCAGGCATTGTCTCTTCCACCTTGCCCATGAGCCAGGAATTTCTTGGCGATGACTCATCCACAATGAGGACCACGTCCCCTGGGGCTAGGTTCTTCCTTACTTGGTTCCATTTCTGACGTTCTTGAAGCAGAGGGATGTACTCCTTTTTCCATCGCCTCCAGAAGAGGTCGGCCATGTACTGGACCTGCCGCCATCTCCTTCTGCAGTACGAATCATCCTTTGTGAACAAACCAGGTGGTAGAATGGGTTTTCCTTTCAACTGCAGTAGATGGTTCGGGGTCAGAGCCTCAAGATCGTTAGAGTCATCCGAGACGGTGGTAATAGGACGGTCGTTGAGAATGGCCTCAGTTTCACATAGGGCGGTTTGGAGACTCTCGTCATCCAGGGTCTGCTGGCGGAGTACTGAGTACAGCACTTTCTTTATAGACCGTATTAGTCGCTCCCAAACGCCTCCGTGGTGGGAGCCAGTGGGTGGATTGAATGTCCACTGGATTCCCTCGTCGAGCAGTGCATGTTGGATCTTGCTGTGGTCCAGGTTGGAAAGTGCCTCCCGCAACTCCCGCTCAGCTCCGACAAAATTGGTTCCGTTGTCTGATACCATCTCTTTAACTTGACCTCTTCTGCAGATGAACCGCCGCAGTGCTGATATGCAGGAGTCAGTATCCAAGGAGTATGCCATTTCGAGATGAACGGCACGGCTCACCAGGCACGTAAAGAGTACGCCGTACCTTTTTACCAGACTCCTCCCTCTCTTCACCTCTATAGGCCCGAAATAATCTGTTCCCACATGCGTGAATGCTGGCAAGTCTGGAGAAATGCGATTCCTTGGTAGGTCGGCCATCTTCTGCTCTTTCACTGTGGCATTAAATCGTCGACACAGAACGCAGTCATTGACGATCTTCCTGGCAGCAGAGTTGGCTCGCATTATCCAGTACTTCTGGCGAAGCCTTGAGAGCATGTGGTTTCTTCCAGAATGGCCTACAACCATGTGTATATGGCTCAGTAGAAGATGAGACAAATGGCTGGCTTTAGGAAGGATAGCTGGATGCTTGGATTCCTCTGGCATCGCCATTCTACTGACCCTTCCTCCAACTCTCAGCACGCCGTTCAGTAGCATTGGGTCCAGTCTGTAAATGGTGCTCCTTTTATTTACAGTATTCTCTTTCTTCAGCGCAGATATTTCATCCTGGAAATGCTGCCGCTGTACGTAGCAAACAAGTGTCTCCTCAGCATGCGCAAGATCTTCAATTGAGAGACTCTGAGCTCCTAGCTGAGCTCTTGTTTTGTTCATCTGGTCATCCAGATGGTCTTGTCGTTTCTGGTCTGGATTCTTTGTGCAGGTTGCAGCTCCTTTCTTTTGAGGCTTAGATTCTGAAGTGTTTCTTTGAACTTCAAGATCCATGCTGTAGCCTTCTTTAACTTATCCCATGATGAGAAGTGCTTGATAAGCTTGGCAATGGGATCACTGTCATGATCCATCACGGCTGTACTGAACGTGATAGTGCTCTTCTTAACTTCTGGATCGTCCTCACAGAGGGCAGGCAGCTCCTCTGGGGACTTTGGCCAGTCTTTCTCAGGCCTCTGTAAGAAGTCTGGGCCATTCAACCATCGACTGGATTTGAGAAAAGAATCCATGGTCAGGCCTCGTGACGCGTCGTCTGCAGGGTTGACTGCTGTATTTACATAGCGCCACTGTGATCGGTCAGACAGTTCTCGGATGGTCGAAATCCGGTTTGCAACGTATGTCTGGAATCGACTGGTTGTGTTGTTGATGTACTTGAGGACAGACGTACTATCCGTCCAAAAGACAGATTCCAGAAGTTCCACTTCCAGTTCCTCTTTCAGCATTTTATCAATGCGGACTGCGACCACTGCTGCCGCCAGTTCCATTCTGGGTATGGTCATCTGCTTCAGTGGGGCTACCCGTGCTTTGCCCATGACAAAGACAATATGGACGTCACCTTTGAGGTTGGTCAGTCGCAGGTAGCTAGCTGTACCATACCCGTGTTCGCTGGCATCACTGTAGTGATGTAGTTGTGCAGTGTGTGGTTTTCCAAAGTTACTGGGTTTAAGGCAACGGCTGATGTGGAGGTTTGACAGCTTGCCTAGATCCTCCAACCATCTCTGCCATGACCGAGCGTGGGCCTCTGGGATCTTGTCATCCCATCCACAATTAATTTTGCAAAGATCTTGCATGATCCTCTTCGCTGGGAGAACCAGTGGGGCGAGGAATCCCATGGGGTCGTAAACAGAATTTGTCACTGACAGAATACCCCTCCTGGTTAAGGGTTGTTGCTTTGTAGCAGTCTTGAAGGAGAAGGTGTCGGTTTCCACATGCCACTGGATTCCGAGAGCTCGTTCCACCGGTAGTTCTTCTCTGTCGAGATCGAGCTCCTTCACTTCCTTGGCTTTATCTTCGTCTGGAATGGCAGACAGAACAGCACGGCTGTTACTGATCCACTTCGTAAGTCTGAACCCACCAGTAGAACAGACGGCTCTGAGATCTTGAGTTAGGGAGATGGCTTGCTTGTCATCCGGAACCGACTTGAGGCAGTCGTCAACGTAAAAGTTCCGACGGATGGTGCGAAGGACATCATCACTAGCCTTACCCTCATTGTCGTCCGCTGTTCTCTTGAGTGCATAGTTGGCACAGCTGGGGGACGAGACTGCTCCGAATAGATGGACCGTCATCCTGTATTCAGCTAATGGCTGGCTGAAGTCATTGTTGGGCCACCACAAGAAGCGCAGGAAATCAACGTCTTGCTCCGTTACTTGGACTTGATGGAACATGCCTTCAATGTCAGCCATGACGGCTACTGGTTCCTGGCGGAATCTAAGGATGACACCCAGTAATGTGTTTGTGAGATCGGGACCTTGTAGCAACTCATTATTGAGAGATGTCCCTTGGAATAATGCAGTGCAGTCGAATACCACACGCATTTTCCTTTTTATCTTGTGGTACACACCGTGGTGAGGTATGTACCACACCTTTCCATCTTCTCTGTGCAGCTGTCCTTCTGGCACCCGCTCGGCGTGCCCCTTATCCAAGATGTCACTCATGAACCTTTTGTAATCAGCAAAGTATGCCTCGTCCCTCCTGAATCTTTTAATGAGGTTCGTGGCTCGCTGCTCTGCCATCCTTCTATTATTTGGCAGATTCACGTCCTCTTTGCGAAATGGCAATCGTAGTTGGTAGTGACCATCCTTCAATGTGATGGACTTAGCTGCAATGTCCAGGAATTTCTTGTCCTCTACAGACGGCTCGGCCTTCTCATCGTAGCCTCGCTCTGGGAAGTCTTGATTGTACTGTTTGATGAGAAGTTCTTCCAGGTTTGCTATGGTGACTCGGTTTGATGTTGTACGTGGTCGACCCTGCTTGTCAATGGGCAGGCTGCCGCTCAGGGGACCATTAACCACCCATCCGAGACAGGTTCTCACTGCATAGGGCCCGTTTCCTTTGCTGTTAATTATTTCCCATGGCTCCATGGCTTTGACAGCATTAATCCCAATCAACAGTCCAACTTCCTCCTCAATAGTAGTCAGAGGTACGTCTTTCAGATAAGGCCATTCTTTTAGACCCTCTTGTGTTGGTATGTTTTCTTGTGAGACTGGTATAGCGAGCTGTGTGTAAACTTCAGGGAGAGCAAAGAAGTTATTGCTTTCCAAATCACTCACTTCCAGCCCATCCAATCTGTAACTGCTCACAGGCCGTTCCTGGCCCATTGTCCTGAGCAGTATCTCTGTTTTCTGGCCTCTGGCGTCCAGCTTCTTCATCAGGCTCTCGGTACAGAAGGTAGCAGAGCTTCCATGATCCAGGAACGCATATGTTCTGATTACTTTGCTTCCTTTAGCCATCTTAACCTGGATAGGCAGAATAGCTAGAGCACATTCCTTTCCTCCGGCCCCAGTAAGCCCGCAAGCCTGCAGTGAGACCAGGGCGCTGGAAACTTCCTCACCTTTAGCTGTAACTGTGGTGGTGCTCTCTTCCTTCCTGGGGTTGTCTGTTCTATTTATGTGCAGGAGAGTTGGGTGTTTGAGCTGACAAGAGCGACAAGTCAGGCGATTCCTACACAACTTGCTCATGTGTCCTCTGTTTAGACATGCAAAGCAGATTCCCTTTGTCCTGAGAAATTCGATCTTCTCCTTATGAGGCTTCAGAATCATTTTCTTACAACACTCCATGGCGTGTTCTCCAGTACAAAATAAGCATGGCTTACAAAATGCATTTGAACTGACTTTGCCATCCAACCTTTGCTTCTCCATTTCCACTGGTGTCAATGATGTAGCAAAACTGCTCCTGCCTTTGCTTCCTGATGACTTGGATTGATGCTGGGGGTTACCCAGCCTTGTTTTAAGGCCTTGTACCTTTGGAGTAGACTCTTGAATATTCCCAAATACTGGGTCTAGAATAACTCTCACTTGCCGTTCCACAAAGTCAACCAGGTTTGTGAATCTTGCTCTTTGCAGGGTTCGTTCATAATAGCTGCATGCTACAGATCTCCATGAATCTCTGAGCCTGTAGGGTAACTTAGAAATGACCGTTCTCATGTTGGATGGATTGTCCAGTTCATGCATGTACTCTAGGGCCTGCATAGCATTGCAGCACACACGGAGAAATAGTGAATAGGCCTGTAGTGCTGCCCCATCCTCAGGTTTGATAGCAGCCCAATCCAGTGCCTTCTGGATATAGGCGCTTGTGATTTTTATTTTATCACCGAAGTGCAGTTCCAGCAGTCGCCTTGCTTCAGCATATCCTCTTGCAGGATCCATGTGCTGGCAGCTGCGTACCAGCTCTCTTGGTTGGCCAGTGGTATATTGCTCCAGATAATATAATCTGTCCTTACTGATGTCCGTGTTGGACTCGATACCATGTTCAAAAGCACTTATGAACGACTGATATTCCATTGGGTCTCCTCCAAATGTTGTGATTTCCCTGGCGGGTAGCAATGACAGCCTTTGTTGGTGCACAAGAAGTTCTGTCATTTGACTCTGCCTGTCCATGACAGTAGCTAATGTGTTCTGGTGACTTTGGTGACCATGCCCTGATGGTGCACCTGGTTGAATACCTCCCCCTAGTGGACCAACTGGGATATTGGTCATGTGTGATGGCCTGGACAGGTAAGTTGCTGCACCTGGCTGAATGCCTCCCCCTAGTGGACCAACTGGGACATTGGTAATGTGTGATGGCCTGGACAGGTAAGTTGCTGCACCTGGCTGAATGCCTCCCCCTAGTGGACCAACTGGGAAATGGTCAACATGTGATGGCCTCGACAGATATGGACCTGCCTGTGACAGGGGTTGACTGTATTCCGTTTCCATGGAGTGGTCAGGTGGCATCCTTGACCTAGCTCCTAGCTGGGGGGACTGTTGTCTGTCATCGTCAGGCAGGGGGGGTGAGCTTCCCGGATCAATAATGTCCATTGTCATTGGGGGTTGATCTTGCCTGGCTTGCATTTGGTCAAGATACTCATTCATGCCATCTGTAGGAGTCCTTGCCTGGGATTCACATGATTTGACCTCAGCCTGGGATTCCTTTATTTTGTCGTATTTATCGAGGACTTTCAGTTTAGCATCAGATTCAGCAAATGCCATCTGCATTTCAAGTTGTTCCTTTTTAGCATGCAGATCCTTTGTCATCTTTTGCAGTTTGTCCTCTTCCTCCTCTAATTTCCACTTTTCCTCCATGACTGCTGATTTAGCAATGAGAGCAGCTCTCTCCGTTTCTAGTGTTATACGCAGAGTTGAGGTTGTTGATTTAGTGGCCTTTTTAGATGTGCTGCTGATGCTGTCCTCAGGTCGAACTTGATCCTGTTCTTTATAACCAGGTTTTATTCTGTTTCGAACATCATTCATAAATGAATTGAATTGTTGAACCTTTGGTTTATACCAGTCGTATTCATCACCCTCTTTCTCATCTTCATATAACAGTGCTTGAACAGATTGGTGCATCTTCTCAAATTCATTCATTAAAACATCAAAGGCTTGCAAATGTTCATTCACCTTTTCCACGTCTACGTCATCAAGTCCGTCGAATAGCGCATCCAACTCATTCTTGCGCCTTGTCAATACACCGAGCTTTGCCCTGCGAGAGCCAATCAATTTCACCAGCTCTCTCTCAGCCTCTTGGGCCTTTTCCGTTTCAGTCATTATTTTAATATAGTTGAAATATCACAATAATGTGTGACAGCGTCAGTGATGCAATGTCAACAGTTTAACTGTTCAGAATCCCCGCAAATGTCATCCACAGTCCATGCGTAAAGATGCTTCGGTGTTTATTATTATGCTTTTGTGAAACACAATCAAACACAGTCCGTGCGCAAAGACGCTTCGGTGTTTGTTATTATGCTTTGTGAAACACAATGAAACACAGTCCGTGCGCTATGGTCAAACAAGTGTATGAACTTGTTTGATACACTCCACAGTGTATCCACAGCGGAGAGTAATTGAATCAGAGCCACCTCCCGGTAGCCCTTCCACAATGACGTCGGATCCAAGATTAAGTCATTCAAGTTCATATTATCCCCGCAGGATCCTCCCCATGTGTTGCGCAATGCAACGTTACTCACGACCGCGCAGTATCTTGTAGATGTTGTTGTTGGGGAATCCTCTTTCTCCCTGGGTCCTGGGTGAAGCGAACGTGTCCTTGTTGAAGTCCTCTTCTTTCAGGCGAAATACTTTAATATCAGCAGGAGTTTTTGTACTTAGTATAGTGGCTATTTACAAACAATTTTGTAATTCGTATTTGCCACTTCCACTCCGGGGATAGCTTTAGTCTACGCGCACATAATAAAGATTCTGATCCATCCTTTGGCTGTCACAATGAATCAATCATTTATTTCTCATAAGCAAAACAAACAAAACTCGTATATATCTAATACATGCATTGCGTGCAGTGCGTCTGTGCGTGCGGTACAAAAACTGTTTGCCTTCCCGGTCCACGTCTCCCACGCAAGCCACCACCCCTTATCAAGGTAAACTACACAGGTGGATAGCTCAGGTAGGTCTCTTTAAAGGGAAAGTGCACATAGTTTCAAATCATAAGAATAGTTACAATAAGATAATCAGTGTAAATAATATCATGACTTGTCAATCAAATTATCAGTTTTCGTTTTCATATTTCGTAATCCATAAGCATTTTCATAATTCAAATAATTGCATGATACAAACTCAAAGATTAAATAACTCAAGAATGGCTCCTATAGTCATGGACAAAAGGAGGCGTGGACATGATGTAACTGGGTCTGAATCCTCTCGTTTTGTCTTTATTATGACATCATTCATTTAGTCATAATAATCTTCAATCAATCCTCTTAACATCATACAATCACTTAGTTCAATTATCTTACATTACTTTTAATACATTCAATTATAGTTCCGTTCTTGTCATCAATTCAAAGGCATATTCATATCACTACAGTGCACATTTTACCATTTTAGGATACCCTGGTTCACTTCAGTAGCATTTTCTTTTCAAATGTAGTTATCCAGCATTATATACTGTACATTGTAATTAATTATGTCTTTATGCATATTTGGTGTCTTAAATATTAGCATGTGAAAAGGGAGCATTCTCCCGTTAATCTCAGTCTAGGCATATTGGAGAGAACATCGTATCTGTCTTCTTTGAATAAAACACTGTCATTCTAATTGTCTGTCAAACAATTCCTTACATCATAGCTATTACCTTTATCATCATCTGTTTATCATCAGTCATATCCACTATTCTATAGTGCATAGGAATACCTCAACACCTCTGTGTCACTCATATTTGTGTTCCAGCTCAAGTTTGTTTGTACCTTTAATCAATGTGCATCGAAAGTGCATTTATATATATATATGTATATGGCTGATCTCAGCCTTACTAGGAGTTGCTAAACAGTGACCATGGTGAAACCCAAAGGAATAGATTTATATTTACATTTACGGAGAGCGGGATAGAAAGAGAGAGAGAGAGCGAGCGGAGAGAGAGAGAGAGAGAGAGAGAGAGAGAGAGAGAGAGAGAGAGAGAGAGAGAGAGAGAGAGAGAGAGAGAGAGAGAGAGAGAGAGAGAGAGAGAGAGAGAGAGAGCAAGAGAGAGCAAGAGAGAGAGAGAGCAAGAGAGAGAGAGAGAGAGAGAGAGAGAGAGAGAGAGAGAGAGAGAGAGAGAGAGAGAGAGAGCGAGAGAGAGCGAGAGAGAGAGCGAGCATGAGGGACGGCTCCAGTACCTAGCTAACTTCTAGCTAGCGTGGGCTAATTCTAGTCCTCCAAACCATCTTTTAACACTTATACCAAATATGTCAATATTAATTTACCAAACAGCATTTCAACTAAAACAGTAGGTATTTCCCAAACATAATCTTTATAACCCCCTTGGAGATACTAAGCTCCGACACTTTAATGATTCATGGGGAATTGTATTTCAACACTTTATTTAATGTGCCACGAGACACGGTCAACTTCTAAACCACTCTTTACTCGTCGTCTTAAACTTCTTAAACTTGACTCAAACATAACCTCATTGGGCTCCCGACATTGCATGTATCATTGTTAACCTTTATGTGTGTTTTGTAATGTATCACCCACCTATAAAAAAGGTTGTAGTTAGTCATGGACAAAAGGAGGAGCGGACATGATGTTACTGGATCTGAATCCTCTCGTTTTGTGAGGATTAGCTCGCCTTGTGCGCCCCTAGACAGCAGGGTACGGTCCCCTAGAAGGCGAAGTTACTGAACACAAGTCCTATACTGCCACCTATTGACCAAATTATATTAATGTTGTCCATTAAATATGACATGTTCACAACGTTTTGACACATAATCTAATGATATTAACGTGATACCACTTCTAGTGGGCATCACATATTGCTGATGTTGTTTGATGTTTTTCTCTTCTTTTTTTGACTGGAAAGCACTTGGTGATCTGTGACCTTTTGAACCTTTTAATCTCCAGACTATTTCTTGGGATAGTCGTTGCTAGGACAACGGTCCATGGCCTGCACTATCTGAGCGATAATCTGTTATTAAACAGTTCTGGGACTCTACCTCCGGTGACGGACTGGCCATCTGGCAAGGTGGGCTAATGCCAGAGGGGCCAACTGAGCTATGGCCCACTCCAAATACAAAAAAAAATGAATGTATGATTACAAAAGTAATATGGGGGTGACAGAAGCTCAGGAGGTAGAGCAGTCGTCTGGTAATCCGTAGGTTCCCGGTTCGATTCCCGCTCCTCCCGGGCAGCGTGTCGAAGTGTCCTTGAGCAAGATACTTAACCCCTAATTGATCCCGATGAGCAGGTTGGCACATTGCATGGTCGCCTCCGCTGTCGGTGTGTGTATGTGTGAGTGAATGGGTAAAATGTGAGGAACAAATTGTAAAGCGCTTTGGATAAAAGCGCTATATAAATGCAGCCATTTACCATTTATTTACCATTTAAATAAAAAAAATCTTAATAATTTTGTCTGGTGCTATATTTAAAATGTTAATGTAGTGTAATCTTTTTAAACAATTGTTATGACTTGACCTAAACTGTCCTAAAATGAATGTGACTCTATGGGAGATTCAAGTGACTGACTGTATCTCTGACTGTTTTACCTCACCTGCAAACAGATCTGCAAAAAGAGGTTTAACTCAAGGAGAGGAAATCCAATGTCATTGCCCTGCAACACGGTCTCATCAGAAAATGCAAATAAAGTACTAATTTACTAAAGTACTACTATGTTATAGCCATAAGTTATATCTTTACATATTGTATAAGAAATGTATTTATGTTCGGCAAAACATAATGGCAAAAGTCCAAAACAAATCACTGCAACCGGGAGTCAAACTAACAACGTTTGTGGTGGAGGGCGAGTGCTCTCACCACTAGACTAAGTCACCCACCTGCACCCTGATACAAACACAGCAATACTATGATGATGGTTCGTTTTAATGGTTATGGTTAATATAGAAAATTAGGGTTAAGGTTAGGGTTAGTTTAAGGTAACAGTGTGGCTAAGGTTAGGGTCTTAATTGATTTGTATTATTTTTCCCAAACAGAACGTACATATCCACAGAATAACACCAAAATCAAGAAAACAACATCCAAACAAAAACACATACACCCCCCCCCCCCCCCCCCCAGACCCCCAAAAAACATTAAAAAAAAATATAATAATAATAACACATTTTTACATTAATGTTTTGATAATTGTAATAATTTTGTATAATAAAACAAATTCCCTGGTCCCGCTACTCCCGGGACCAAGAGTCCACTGGGGTCCACACGGACTGAGGACGCACGCACGCACGCACGCCCACACACACACACACACACACACACACTTGATTTATTTCTATTATAAATTATAAACGGGTCATAAAAAGGCCACAATGACATGCAGACTATAAAATATGTCAGATATTATTCATACGCTTTTCAGTTGTATAGAGAAAATTTACAGTGGTACATATAAAAAAAGATTAGCTTTCACACACACACACACACACACACAGACATACACAGACATACACACGCACATATACACACGCAGTGTACACACACATTCACAGTTGTGGAGGAGAGGCAACGGTCCTTGAAGGGCCTCTCTGGTCTGATAAGACATTCGTCTCAGGTTCTACCTCCTCTTGTTCTACGTCCTTTCATCCCTGCTCGTAGCCATGAAGAGCCATATCATCTCAAAGCTACGTGACGTTTCACTGTGAAATAATAATATGCCACATAGCGTCTGGTGTATAGACCCAGTCAACTGTTTTATTCCCCTGTTAACTAGCTGTTCACTCTGGTGTTTTCTCAGAGCCCTGTGCCGTTGTGAGACTAGTGATACATCTTCCCCGCTTCTCTCTGAATCTATTGTAGGTATTATATCGCTGCGGACGGGTGAGAAACTCGTATCTCCAAAATAAAGGGCCAACCGTTCAGGAATAAAAAAGCTCTCCCTCCTTCTCCTTCCCTTACTCTCTCCCTCCTTACATCTGTCTCTCTCTCTCTTCCCCTCCTTCTCTCTCACTACCTCATCTATCTCTCCCTCTTCTCTTGCTCTCTCCCTCCTCCCCTCCATCTAACATCACAATAGGCCTCTCTGTTTACGGTTTTATTCAGTTTTCAAATACAGTACTAGAATAGAGTGCAATGGTGTTCAGTTCTAAATTACAGAAATTAGCATAGAACTGACACATGAATTTGACAGGAAGTGCATAAAAGTAGGCAGAATCAGAATAGTGCAGGCAAAATATAATGTGTGTCTCCCTGACGTTTCATTTAAATGCCTGAGCAAAGAGCTGTCTTTTGAAGATATTTAGCGAATTGGCTTCCCTGGTGTTTTTTGGCAGTTTGTTCCATAGTTTTGGGGCGTAGTTGACAAAGGCTGCATCACCTATCTTCTTTTGACTGTTTCTGGGAGCCTCTAGTAGTCTAGTAGTCCAGCAGCTGATGATCACAGCGTTCTTGCTGGCATGCAATTTATTAGAGTGTTGGCAATGTAGCTAGGTCCCTGTCCATTTAGGGCTTTGTATGTAAGGAGAAGGACCTTGAAATACATTCTAAATGTTACAGGAAGCCAGTGTGCAGCTAAGACTAGACTAATGTGCTCTCTATTTTTTGTTTTGGTTAGCAGTCGGGCTGCAGTGTTTTGGATAAGCTGAAGCCTCTCTGTGGTTTTCTTAGGGAGACTTGTGAAAAGTGCATTACAGTAGTCTAACCGGATATATACTCATGGATGAATTAGCTTCTCAGCATCGTTTTGATTAATAAATGTTCTGAGATGAAAGAACAATGGGTCTCATTCCCGAACGAAGTTACGACAAAAAAATTCGTCTTAGCCAGATTTCGGCCCATTTAAGACATATTAGGGCTGGGAGTGGGAGTCCCCAAATTTTCCTGAGATCAGATTTGATCGTGGCTGAGAGCAGATTTAAGAGTGCTGAGGAGCACTCTTAAATCTGCTCTCAGCCACGATCAAATCTCATGATTGATTGACTAATTTAAAATGTCATTATAACTTGACAGACTGTGTTCTCATAGTGATTCCTTCACGTCAACGCTACAGGCCTCCTTGAAATTAATTACTTAATCATAATTAAAATAAATATGACAATATTTGTACGATAAGAAATTACGCATTTGATGTCGGAAAAATAAATAATATGGATTCATCTGATCACAGGGCAGCTGCTTAACCATATCTGAACCAGCTATTTTGGACAAATGTATAATTAATTACTCAGATATTCAAACACAATTATGCAATTATTGTGAAATGATTGAAAATAATAATTATTTAATGCCTTCTGTGGAATTTGTATTTCTTATTTGTTACACATCTGTTTTAATGATTAATTATATACATTTGAAAGAATGCAGGTCAACATGCAATGTATCCCATTGATTGGTATACAATGGGACAGACCTTTGTTTGATTGATTGATTGAAAACTTTATTAACTCGCAAAAACAGCGTTCTGTTAGTAATGGTGACGCTCGGTGTCCGACGCCGCTGCAGCCATTGATCTCTTTTCGCGTCTGCCCGTTCACGTCGCAAGATGGTGTCCTGCAGGCGCGAACGGCCTGGGTTTGGGGAATTGCTGGAGACCAGCGAGGATGCGTCGGTCTCTGCATGCCCGATGGAAACTGAGGATTACATGGAAGAGTCGGACGGATTCTTGTTTGAAGGCCCTGTGGAGACGAGTATCCCTCCTGTCTAGGTAACACTGGCGGGGGGAGAAATGTCTCCTTGGGGCGCCTTGTTCGAGGATGTCGGGGAACCACCTCGGCCTCATCGGCAGGATGCCCTGCTATCAGCCACATCAGACTGTGGCTCCTCAACCGGTCGAAGCCTGCTGCATGTGAGGGATGCGGGTTCGGTGGAGGAAGGTCAGCAGGGGGAACTGCGGGCTTTGTTCCCCGAGCTCATGGCGGTAGCTGCCGCTGCAAACGGCGTGCCGCTGCCGCAGCCATTGCCTGCTCCTGCCCCCGATGATCTCATAGGTCATCTCTGGCAGCGTCGCCCGGTGAGAGGGGTGGACGTTGTCTACCCATTTTTCCCCTCAATGGGGGCCTATGTTCGTCGGGGCCAGGTGGTGTCTCACATCATGGGACTTACCCCCGCCTACGTACCAGTTACTCTGTCCGGATGTGGTGTGGGAGCCGTTATGCAAGCCGGTTCTCCAAGGAAAATTGGCTAGGCGATTGGCATATTGGGGTGACCAGTCATTTATCGCTGGTACACAGTCGCTGGCTGCTGCTTCTAACATCGCGCAGCTGGTTAAATTTGTATCGGGGATAATGATGGGCGGCACGGATCTGACCGAGGTGCAACGCGATCAGATCACCCAGGCGGCAGGAGCTGTACTGCATCTTACCCAGGTGCAGGCCATAGCCTCTGGGAAAGTGCGCGCCCTGGCTACCTTGAACCAGCGCCACCTTTGGCTGGAGCAGGCTCGAGTGCCAGAGAAGAAGAGAGCCCCTCTTCTGACGGCCAACCTCTCCGATGCTGGACTATTCGGGAAGGCCCTGCAGCTGATGACCTCAACGTGCAGAGAGATGGCAGAGGAGAGATCCGTTCTCCAACCCCATTTTCCGCCTCCCGTCCTTGCCGGTGGAGTCAGAAGGCTTCCACGACGTCGAGCTCCCTCCGCCGTGCCTACCACTGCCTCCGCCGCCACTGCTGGCCCGTCCAAGAAGGCCAGGAGGAGAGACGGTGATTCTGCTGCCGCCGGCCCATCCATGACCGGAGGAGACGGTAGGGAACGACGAGACCAGCAGCCGATTAACTACCGTCCCTCCGGGGCTTCTCAGGGTGGCAAAACCCGAGCGGCTCGAGGCAGCAGACGCCGCTGAGTGACTTTTTCCCCCTGTGGTCCCCTCTATACCCTCCCCGGCCCTCATGATAATTTTGTGCCTAAATAAATAAAAAGTCCCCTTAAAGGGGGACTATATTATTTGGCCAAACAAACTGTGTGTTTCTTCAACAATACATATGATGAGGTTGCGAAATGTGAATCTGCATTGTTACATTGAGGGATGAGGCATGTTCGTGTTATGAGATTAAGCAAGGTCTGCAAGCATACACTCAGTCATAGAAAGGTTCTATCTTAGCCTGACGCTCCACATGCAGGTAGAAGCTGGTTGTATGATCTGTTGCTTAAGCAAAGTAATGTTGGTCCACAACACTGTTGTGTTAGTTGCAGTAATACTCATATACACACGTTCCACGGCCTAGCCGTTATACTCTCTGTCAGTGTTTTTTCTATGTACGACATAGAAAACGGGTGTAGGATTCACACACACACGACTTGGTTTTGTTATAAATCCTGTTCACAGTCTGTGGGTAGCGGCAGGGGTGTAGCTGGGGGGGGGGGTAGCTTAGGATGATTCCAAGGGCCCAGCACTGGGGGGGGGGGGCCCAAAAAAAAAAAAAAAAAAATTGTTTTACTAGACATTACTCAGGTGTATTATTGATGCTCTCATTGATACTATGTTTGTTTCTGAAGTGTGTGTGTGTGTGTATGTGTGTGTGTGTGAGATATATAGAGAGAGAGGGGGGGCTTTGGTAGACTATTGCATTGGTCCATTCATTGAAGATGAATGCAATGCGACATCCTTTACTAGGCTCACCCACCAACAGTGCAGGTGCTGAACTGCTGATCCGAATGTATAGGTAAAAACCATATTATGCGTTTTCATCAATAAAAAAATTGCAAAAAAAAATTTCGCTCACGCGCTTACGCGCGCTCGCATTCACTGGGGGCCTACAAATACATTCTTTCATGGGGCCCAGAATCTGGAGCTACACCCCTGGGTAGCGGGCATTGTATTAGCTTACGCTATACATTAGCGTTCTACCAAAGGTCTCAAAATGCTACAGTTGTTATTGTGTGTAGGGAAAAAGGTTTTTTTGTGAGGGGGTGCCGAATAAACCCCTCCTTCCCACTTGATTGGTCAAGGGGATTTTTTCTCATTTCCTGTTGAGCCAGTCAGGGCCGAGCCGTTCAACGACTTGGCGGGGGAGGGGGGGGGGGAAGGGTTGTCCTGACACGGCTCCTATTACAAACAGGAGTCGTGTGCGGGGTTTCCCCCCGTCATAGCATATACGTTGCTATGACGACGGCTTCCGTGAGTTAGGTCTTTACGTAAGGTCTGTGGTGTTAAAGTGTCGGGTTAGAGCGTAGGGCTTACGGGTCTGCTACGCTCGATTTTATGTGTAAACTTGAGTCAGTTGGTCACGTGACTCACAGTTGACATGTCTTTTTCATACTACGACTCATGTGGGAAGGCTTTCTGGGGAATTTCGGTCTAAACCCTCTAAGTAAGGGGTGACTGGATGTAAAAATGTAAACAGTTTTTACTCCCGGCTGTGCAGCTTGGGTTTTATGTTGTTGATGCTTCTTTCTTTGTTATTAAAAAGAGTTGGGGTTAGGAAGCATCACACCCCTCTTGTCGTTCCCCTGGGCGCCTTGGGGATTCAATGAAAGGTCTAAATAGCCTGTTTATTGATGTGGGTATGCCCGACGCACACATAGTGCTAGCTCGGGGTGTTCTGTTGAACATCAAGCAACTGACTGGCGCGCCTTGGTTGCTTGGGGTTAAAACAGCGTTTTTATAAAGCAACTGGGATGGGGGTTTTTCCTCTTCCGACAACCTATGTTGGTTGTCGACGGATTCTCGTTCATATCGGGGGATGATGACGGAATGGATCTGAACATACGTAGGAGGGTCTCACGCCCTGGGGGTGGGCCACCAGGCGCGGTTCGCACCGAACGTCTGGGTGGCGCCTTCTTTTCATGTTTAAGATCAACACGCATATCTGCCCCTTCTCCTGGAGTTGGCATGCCGGCGTGGTTAGGGCACGGGATTGGTTCTGGTCATGCTGGTCCGGATCAGTTAAACCCGTTGTCCGCCGGGGATGCAGATCTGCTGTTCTGGTACCCTGAGGGACTTGGGCTTTTTCCAGGGGGGGAAATGCCAAGTCGGTCCGGGTGTCACAGGGTTAGGCGCTATGGAGACCCTTGTGGGTACATAGTACTCTGCACTGTCGTAATGGCTTACGGCCGTGCCAACCTGTACACGCCCGATCTCGTCAGATCTCGGCCGCTACGCAGGTTGGTCTTGGTTAGTACTTGGTTGGGAGACCTCCTGGGAATACCAAGTACGGGGTGCTTGGGGCTGGTTCTCCATTATTTTCGCTCTTCTCTTACGCATGGCGAAGAGGGGCCTGTTGGAGTGGTTTTTGACCTCCTCGGGGGACCCTGTGCTCCCCGTATCGCCGGGCCCGGTCCGAAGTAATGTTTCGTCGACCCGTAGGCCTGGGATAACCCTGTTGGAAACTAAAACACTTGTACTGCGGTAGTGCTCGCAGGTACGTTTTGGAGTTTTTTCTTGAGGGGTTATGGGATCAACCACCGCATAGGGTAACGTCTGGGTGGTTGGTTCTCTGGTGTGTTGGTGCAGGGTCAACTCCCGGGTTGCCCGGTTGAGTGTGCCCCTGCACGTTCATGACGTCTGCCGATCGTGTCAGCCTTCTCTGCCTCATTGAGGGAGGCTTTGTCATGGTGGTCAACAACGCCAGCATACGCCCCTTCCGCCGGGGCGGCTGTTTCAGCTGAACCCTCTGGCGCCTGTCTCGTCCGCAGTACTCCAGGCTCGGGTTACAGCCTGTTGCCTGGTTTTCCCCGGTGCGCTGCCTGCTTCCGTGGTAAGCCTTTGGTTCTTACGGCCATGCTGGCTGCCTGTCCTGCAGGGTCAGTGTGCCAGGCGGTGTGCTATTGGGGGGACAGGGCCCGCTCTTGTGAGGGGCCTTTATCCGAATACGCTGGAGATGTGGGGGGCGGGGTCACTAGGTGACCACCTGGTGGGGTCTTGATGCTGGCATCATGGACTTCTCTGGGCCCCCGTTTTCCAGGGGGTCCAGTTCCTTTGGTGGGTCTGGGTCTTCCTTCGCGCTCCGCTGCTACGGCCTTGCCACGGGGTTGGGTTTGCTCTTGACCCCGTGATTTCTGGGGGCAGTAACGAGGTCGTTCCTTCCGTTCCTTCCCGGGTGGCATGCGGGTTGTGCGTGTGGGTAGTCGTGGGGTCAGGCCACGGTCTGCTCACCCTGTGCGTTGAGTTGCTTGAGTGCCTCTTCGCACGGTCGGGTCCGTCGCCCTCCCGTGATCCCCCAATAGGGGGGGTGCCCTCCATTAGGGGGGGTCGGGGGGGCTCGGTCCTCCCTGATCTGATGGTTGTGGGGGGCCTCAGCGGGGTGTATTTGTCGGCCGATGGCTCTCGCTCGGCCTCCCTTGTGCGTAAGTGACGCCGAGCGAGAGCCGTTACGATACAGAACGTTAGGTTATAACTATAACCGAGTTCTGTTAGTAATGGTGACGCTCGGCGTCCGACGCCGCTGCAGCCATTGATCTCACCTTGTGGTGAAAGCTTGGGAAGGAGGCGAGTAGGTGGCCACACACCTGCTTATGAAGGTAAGCTGATGAGGGGTGTGGTCAGACGAATATTGGGATAAAGGTACATTGTGGAATTTTATTCTGTGCGCGTGCACAAGCGAGGTACAGTGCGTGAGTGACCCCGAGCGTCACCATTACTAACAGAACTTGGTTATAGTTATAACCTAACGTTAATAGCTGTAGAATTTGGTTCAGCAGATATGTACAATTGTGTATCATCTGCATAGGTGTGGAAATCTTCTCTGATGATATCACCCAGTGGTAACATGTAAAGGGAAAAGAGTAAAGGACCTAGGCAACTCCCTTGTGCAACCCCATAATTGTTGTTATATATCTCAGACATATGGGCTCCTAGTTTAACATAGAACTTCCACCCTCTATGTTTTGAACCAGTTTAGCACTGAGAAACCGACAAGTTTTCAAGATGATTGATTATAATAGCATGATCAATTGTATCGAATGTTGCACTGACATCTAGCAGGATAATGATGGAGACCTGATTCTTGTCAGAGTTTAGCCTGAGGTTGCTGATTATTTTGGTGATGGCAGTTTCAGTGCTATTATATTTTCTGAACCCTGACTGAAATTCTTCTAAGATGTTGCATACTTCAAGAAAGGAATTTATTTGAACTGAAACTATCTTTTCAAGTATTTTACTAATGAATGGGAGGTTGGATATCGGTCTATAGTTTGCCAGTGCATTACTATTTATGTTTTTTTAGTGAATGATGGGCTGATTTGATTAGCACTTTCGGGGACATTTGATCAGATGAGTTGCTATGGTTGCCGGTGGCCCTGTGTGAGACAGGGGTTTGAGCGCCCTGTGTTGTACCTCACGGTGAGAGTGTGTCCTTCGTGCTTATCTCTCGCGCTGCTCCTGTGCGTTGGGCTGTGTCCTTGGTGGTCATCAAGGCATGACGTATATTTGCTGCCCGTAATTTGGATCCAAAGCGGTTCCGGTGAAATCCATCTTGCTGAAAACGGTCTGCACAGTTACAGAAAACATTAAAATTGTCAATGAATCTCAGTTAGTGTACATGACAGGCAAAATGTTTAACCTCTTAAGCATCGGACGGCCAGACAGTGGGCCGTCACACACTCGTGCGCATGTTGCGGCACTTTGCTCTTGTCTGTCGCCTCCGGGCTGCTCTTTCACAGATCAACCAATACATTGTTGGAAAGTTGAACTTGCCGTCTTTCAATCATCACCACACGCAATCTATTACGTGATTCCATTCTTGAGTTACAAGACGAAACATCCGGCGAGCTTCCTTTGACAAGCCACTCTGACAAGTGACCACATCCGGTTGTGAGTGGTCCTGAACTGACCAGTCACCGCTGATGGCGAAAATTATTGACCACCGTTGTAATCAAGGAGCGTCTGCTCCGAAAGCAATCCCAGGTGGGCGCTGACAGTGGGGGAAGGTGACACAAGAAGACGAAGAAGTCCATTGTTTTGACGAGAGCCTCTGAATGAATGGGAGCGGACGGCCATTTTGGATAATCATGCCGAATTTTTACCGGTACACGCATTACAAAAACCTTTCTAAAACATTCATTGTCCGTGAGATTTTTATAAACTTTGGACCTGTACTACATAGAACTTTAGGCTATGGAACTGTTATGTTTACCTATCAGCTGGAACTTAAAAACAGGCATCTGGCAACCATTAAAAAGAAATGTGAGTAGACACAACTTTCACTTCAGTGTGTTCAAACCTCTGTTATTCTATTTCATTAGCACTCAAAGTGATTGTTCTTTATTGTGTAAGAAACATCAGTATGTTACCTTTCAAAAGAGACCAGACTCATGTATGTGCTATAAGTATAAACGTATAATAAATAGCTAATTACTTTGGATGCAATCATAAAAGAATAAAAAAATAAATAAATGACATCACGCCATAAACGCCATCTCTACAGACTGTATGAATGAATAAAAAAATAATAATTGTCAAGAGGAAATACCCTAACCCTGTCAAAACAGCAATCAATGTGTATATTTTCAGCAATACGTTTGTTTAGCAATGGTTTAAAGTGTTATTAGTGAAATATGAGTTATAGAAATCTAGTCAGAAACAAGCAAATATTGACGCTAGGACATGTGTGCCGCCATTTAGTTTGTACTCCTATGAGGAGAGGAGACCCAGGACTTTCAATGGGCTTTAAAATTTTGAAAAACTACACTACCCAGCTCATGCCAGCCCCTGTCAATCATCTGACTTCTGGATTGACTTTTTTATTGTTCTTATTTTTTGGGATTATCTCCCACAAGCATGAACGTTATTACCATAAAACAGAACACAGTTAATTACTCTACCTTTCTGTGAACGTCTAGCAAAAAACGGCATTGCAATCTGATGAAAAATGGCGGAGGAATTTACATTATAAAAAAGTAACTGTACTTACAGTAGATTTCACTCACGGTTTGTGAATCACGCCTGGTGATACTAAATCCAGATTGAATTCTGCTATTCGAAAGGGGAGATTTGGCCCGATCCATAGATGTGCGACTAAGGTCATTTATAGGCCTGATATCCTATATTCTATAATCATATTTCAAATTGCATGTGTCCGGAGGGCATGATTTCAGTACTGTCTCTACAAAATATCTTGTTTAATCATCTTCCCTTCATTAATTTGCTTAGATTTTAGTACATATGATCTCAAGAAGGTGCGGAATGAGCTCAGTGGCAGGTTTTCATGTCTGGTCATTTTTAGCATGGTGTTATTCACCGTCAAATATGAAAAAAAAAAAAAAAAAAAAAGAAAACATTTATATTCTCCTTTGCTTCATCACAATTTACTCAAGCCTAGTAAAAGACACACTATTTCTGACACTGTGAATACATTCCCTGAGATCCACAGATGTCCCTAGATACCAAGTGTGTAAGTGGAGCAATCTTCCATTTACTTAGGTATGTATTTTAGGTGGATCTTCAGAAAATAGGGCTCGGGTTAAGAGGTTAAGAGTAAGCCAGAGTGAGTATGATAAGGTCCAGAGTTCCAGTCCAGTAATGAAGATAAGATCATCTATAATGTCCTCATATAGAAACAAATGCCAATGCAAGTCATGTCTCTCTACCAGGGAGGACCACCCAACCTTAGCATACGGGATACAATGATCCATAAATGTCACTGGTGATGAATCTAAGGGCAGAACACAAAGACAGGTCATCGGACGTCACATGATTTCATGCAGACTGTCCCTGGAGACTGCCCTTTCCTCACGACGCACCTGGTCCTATTTAGTTTAGGTTTAGACTAATACATTTAGGTATATTACCGGCCCACCAGCCCCCTCTCATGTTCCATAATCTATTATAGAGACAATGCATAAACATAAGGCTAACAAGGAATAGATATAATGCTAACCCGTAATCTATGTCATATCACACAACCCATCAGTAACACACACACACACACATACACACGCACTATCCTGCAACACACACACACACACACACACACACACACACACACACACACACACACACACACACACACACACACACACACACACACACACACACACACACCACATACACACACACATACACTCTCCTGCAACACATACACACAAACACACACACACAGGTCTCTAATGCTGTGATAGGGGCTCCAGTCCAGGTGAGCAGGACAATAGAGTTGTGAATAATTGATACTCTGAAGGTGGAAACCAGCAAGCCTGCGTCCTCATTACCCCAGACAACCAAAAGACGCTGCAAGTTCAGTTAGAGAGGCTGCTGTGTGCGGAGACTCCCGCTGCTCAAACAAAAAGCAACATCTCAATCATTGATACTCTGCATCATACATGAGTCACATATTGTCAGAGTGGAAAGTTGGAAGTCAGGAATAGAACAAGGCGTGTGTGTGTGTGTGTGTGTGTGTGTGTGTGTGTGTGTGTGTGTGTGTGTGTGTGTGTGTGTGTGTGTGTGTGTGTGTGTGTGTGTGTGTGTGTGTGTGTGTGTGTGAGAGAGATAGGAATAGAACACGATGAGTGTGTGTGTGTGTGTGTGTGTGTGTGTGTGTGTGTGTGTGTGTGTGTGTGTGTGTGTGTGTGTGTGTGTGTGTGTGTGTGTGTGAGAAAGAGATACAGTAAAGAGAGAGAGAGAGAGAGAGAGAGAGAGAGAGAGAGAGAGAGAGAGAGAGAGAGAGAGAGAGAGAGAGAGAGAGAGAGAGAGAGAGAGAGAGAGAGAGAGAGAGAGAGAGGGGGGGGAGAGAGAGAGAGAGAGAGAGAGAGAGAGAGAGAGAGAGAGAGGGAGAGAGATAGTGAGAGAGAAAGGGAGAAGGAGGGGGAGAGAAGAGGAAGAGAGAGATAAAGAGAGATGGGAGAGAGAGAAGGAGGAGAGGGAGGGAGGGAGAGATAGTGAGAGATAAAGAGAGAAGGCGGAGAGAGAGAAGGAAGGGGAGATAGATAAGGAAGGGGAGAGAGGGAGGGGAGAGAGAGGGCGAGACAGGGAGGGGGAGACAGGGAGAGAGAACGAAGGGGAGAGAAAGAGAGAGAGACAGAAAAGGAGGGAGAAAGAGAGAGGAAAGAGAGGGGGCAGAGAGAGGAAAGAGAGAGGAGGGGAGTGAAAGAGAAAAAGAGAGAGGGAAGAGGAGAGAGAGGAGGGAGAGAGAGAAGGTGGGAGAGAGAGAAGGTGGGAGAAAAGGAGGAGGATAGAGAGAGAGAGAGAGAGAGAGAGAGAGAGAGAGAGAGAGAGAGAGAGAGAGAGAGAGAGAGAGAGAGAGAGAGAGAGAGAGAGAGAGAGAGAGAGAGAGAGAGAGAGAGAGGGAAAGAGAGAGGAGGGGATAGAGAGAGGCGGGGGAGAGTGAAGGAGAGATAGGAGAGAAAGAGGGAGGGAGAGAGATATACATAGACAAGGGGGAGAGAGAAGGAAGGGGAGAGAGGGAGGGGGGAGAGAGAGGGGAGGGGGAGAGAAAGAAAGGGAGAGACAGAAAGGGAGAAAAGGAGCGGGAGATAGAGAGTGATGGAAGGAGGGGAGAGAGGGGGAAAGAGAAAGGAGAGATAGGGCAGAGAGAGAGACAGAGAAGGACAAGGAAAGAGAGAGATGAGGAGAGAGAGAGAGAAATAGAGAGGGAGGGGAGAGAGGTGGGGGGGAGAGAGAATGAGGGAGAGTGAGGGGAGGGAGAGAGAGAAAGAGGGAGAAAGGGGATATAGAGAGAAATAGTGAGAGAGAAAGGGAGAAGGCGGGAGAGAGGGAGGATGGAGAGAAGGGAGGGGGAGAGAGAAGGAAGCTACCATACCAGGTCCACAAGATGGCTACTTTTAAAAAAAACGAGAATAAACACTGAATTAGGAAGAACGGCTTTTTCAAGCTTCGCACCTTCGGCATGGAATGGGCTACAGGACCATATCCACTTAGATACCCTGGTCTCCCTCTGCGAGTTTAGGTCTGTATTACATAACTTCCTACAGGAAGAGTGTCGCTGCTTTCTCTAGTCGGGTCCCAGCTGCAAAACTGCAGAGTTACTGTATTGCCCTGTATTTTACTGTCGTACACTTTTACTGTTATGTAGACTGTTCTGTTTTGTGTTTTTATGTTTACGTGTGATGTATTGTGTATTGTGTACATGCACTTTTATTATGTTCTTGTGTGATGTACCGCACATTTTATTGCTGTCTGATGTTTTCGGGTGTTATTGCTGTCATCTTGGCCAGGTCTCCCTTGCAAAAGAGATCTTGTATCTCAATGGGACTTCCTGGTTAAATAAAGGTTAAAAAAAAAAAAAAAAAAGGGGGATAGAGAGAGAAAGAGCGAGAGAGAAAGGGAGAAGGAGGGGGAGAGAGAGAGTGATGGGAGGAGGGGGAGAGAGGAGAGAGGGGGCAGAGAGAGAGAGGGAGAGGGAGAGAGAGATACAAGGAAAGGGAAAGAGAGAGGAGGGGGAGAGAGATAAATGTTCATCCTTTGAGTTTGTATCATAGGATGGTAAAGCAGTTTAGATGTTCTAGCCTTGAGTTCACCTGACATAGGGGGTTTTACAGGGCTGGTGTGGGAGACAGAGGTTCCTCCTGGGTCTATGGCTCTAATTCACAATGTGCTCGTTATTTTGCAGGTTCAAATCGGCTCATTTGAACAAGGTGAGAAAGTCAAGAAAAGTACTGCAACAAAAGCATGGAAACTTTACTTTCCACGTCAACAAGTTGTTTATCTGACTGTGTCACCAGGTCACCTGGCTGTCGAAGAATGACATGTTGTTATACGTCAAATGGAGACGGGATATTCTGTATTATTCATCAATGTTATAAATATTTAACGTGTTTTTTTTTTTGTCACACAAAAGGCTTTCAGGTCTAATCACAATCAGGGAACGGCCGAGAGCAAACCGACCCCTTGAGAATGGTTCGTCTGGAGGTCTGCCAGGAACTAAAGTGATTATGTTTACATATTTTATTTCTGGCAAGAGGTGTGAATGATTAAATCACAAGTCACCAAGTCTTTGGAAGGACTGTATGAAACATGTTTTCCCCATAGGAGTGATTGAATGTACGTTCAGACAGAGCAAGGTGACACATTGTACCAGTTAATTCAGTCCTCACGTTGCGATTGACTGAGCTGTGCTCAGACTAGTGCCAAAATCACATGATAATTCAAGTATAACATAATAAAACATTCCACATAGTTTACATTCTGTTGATAACGCTAATCACAGCTATAGTAATAAATACGTAACTTAGCAACACCTGTTTACTGCTATATTTTTCTATCCAACACCAGGAAAATCTAAACAAAATAAGAGTCTGTGACTTAGTTTGTGATGAATAAAATTATTGATGAAACTATTCTATAATAGCAATAATACACTCAAAAGCGTGCCATAGGGCTGAGTGGCGCAGTGGGCAAGGCGCTCGCCACTAACGCAGGAGATGCTGTCGGCGTTGCTACCGGCTTGGCCGACCGTCATACTAACACAATTGGCAGTGTTAGAGGGTGGGAAAGCCGGTGGGTGGGGATTGGACATTTTGGACAGCGACTCCTACAGGTCGATTGGGTGACGCCGGTGCGGCGGAAACAGGAAGTATCGGGGGCAGCGTGAGCCTCCCACGCGTTACTCCTCGCCACTGAGAGTTCGAGCTGTTGCGGTGAAAAGATGCGACAGGCTGCCTCCTCGTGTACCGGAGGGGACAGGTGATGCAAGGCTTCTATCCTCACTACAGCCGACCAGTGGGAGGCATGGTCTAGCAACGTTCAAGACAGGGGAGGGGAGAATTGGAAACACGAAATTGGGATGGGATAAAAATAGAAAATGGGGAGAAAAAGTGGATACAAAATAAAAAAGCGTGCCACACTGTGATTGTATAACTGCTGTGCCAAAGTCTTGCGGTAGCTATACTGTAGCACTCCATCTTGTGTGTTGTTGCTTTATTTAAAGGCGGTGTGAATGCATTCTGAATGAATGGAAGAAGGTGACCACACGCTCAATACAGATTGTATCCCTAACCCTCTGTGAGTTGTATATGGATCCGTATGTTGATCTGTATGGAGCCTTGAGTTGTTTACATTTACATTTACATTTTGTCATTTACAGTGATGCCACAGATTACTTGTAAAAATAATCTGGTTACTGATTACTGATTACTCCTTTAAAAAGTAATCTAGTTACTTTACTGATTACTTGATTATCAAAGTAACTAGGTTACGAAGTCGTCGTCGTCCCCCCTGCTGCTGCCACAACATAAGAATGACAACAGTTTTTTAAATAATGCTTTATTGAAAGTGCATAATGTCATAAATCATGATTGGCTGCTCAGACAGGTCATCATGAGACGTCATCAGCCATCAGGCCATATAAGGTCACAGCTGTCCACTGCTCAGTCACTCTAGGACAGTGGTTCCCAAACTAAATAAAATAGAAAATGTATATTATATAATTTTAATAAAAAATTAATTGTAAAACCGTTGTGTAATATAAAACATGGTATTATAGTTTGTTATTCTCTCAAATTAGGTTTATCATTATGGGTAAATAGTGGCGCTTGTCATCAGCATTATGAGATAGTAACTAAATAGTAATGCACAGCCACGTGGGAAAGTAACTGTAATCTGATTACTAGCTTGTAAAAAGTAACAAGTTAGATTACTATTTACTGAAAAAAGTTATCAGATTAGTTACTGGCATCACTGGTCATTTAGCTGATGCTTTTATCCAAAGTGACGTACAAGTTCTGTACGACAAGTCAGCAGGAAGGGTACAACTCTATCAGCTGAGTAACAATGATCAAACAGTGCTGAAACTTGGGTGCTGCAGTATTGAGTGCATAATAGACATAAGACATATTAGTATAGTAGGAGGAGTGCATGATGGTAGTATAGGACAGTAAGGTTAGTGTTGTTTTGTTTTTTTATGTGTAACCCTGAGCTTTGAGCTTCAGGGTTAGCATGAGTTCATGAATGTAAACAAGGGGAGAAAAAATGCAAAAGAGAGACCATTTGTTAGGGTGACCAGGATAATGATTTTGGGATGGTTTATTCTACCCAATATTATCACCATAACATTCACATTTCTAAAAAGGTCAAGAAAATCATTTCAATCTACAACTGTAAACTCTGCTTAGGGAAGTTATTAGGTTTAATGTAGCACTGATTAGTAAATGATCAGGTTTAATGTAGCACTGATTAGTAGATGATCAGGTTTAATGTAGCACTGATTAGTAAATGATCAGGTTTAATGTAGCACTGATTAGTAAATGATCAGGTTTAATGTAGCACTGATTAGTAAATGATCAGGTTTAATGTAGCACTGATTAGTAAATGATCACGTTTAATGTAGCACTGATTAGTAAATGATCACGTTTAATGTAGCACTGATTAGTAAATGGGCAAAATCTCTGGTACGGTCCTTTAACACATTGGGTGCCAACGACGAGATATCTTGTTATTTAATCGTTATTTCTTTTATTAGCGATATCCATAAATTTTTTATCCGTCCAGCCTGACATTATCATTGGGAATGGCTCTGAGCTCGAAAAGGGCAAATACCACCCCCTATTGTCTCCCGGGTGGTAATGCACATCATTGGATTGGAGTCGATGGGAAAATGCATCAGAAAAAAACTCCGCCCCAGGGTTTCCCCACCTCTGGAAAGCAGTGTTGTGTTACCAGATACACTGGCGAGGATGGAAGCAGATTGAATCATGCGTTTCAGACTATAATGTTGGATCAATAAACGCGATCAATATTTGGAATGGCGATAAGGAATTGGATTCATCTTTTTGCAGAACATCTGATCTGAGGTAAGGAATCAATTTTACCAGTTTTGGGTTAATCAGAGTTGTTTTTCACAGCGATCACAACGTGTGTGTGTGTGAGTGTGTTTGTGTGTGTGGCGTTAGGCGCTGAGCGCGGCACGAATACATGATTTTTCAGCCCGCTTTTTATATCGTGCATAAGAACACAAATACTCTCGATAATCTAGCGTTTATTTGAAAACGATTCATAAATCAGCCGGAAAATGACAACGTGTTTTGTGTATTCCAGTAAATGGCTATTTTCTTGGAATTTCTAGAACTCTCCGAAACTATACTCGTATTCAAAACGGTATAAAACGGAAATGTACTGATGAAAAAACAATCCGTTTCGTACATGTTGACATCAAGCAAGTCATTGATAAGCGACGGGTGTATTAGACACATAGCCATAATTTAAGATATAGTTTATGCGTTCGCAAATGTGCTCGTCCTCCCATTCATTAACGTGGTGGCATCCAAGCGATAAATCGCCATATCCGGCTGGCAACCAATGTGTTAAGGTTCCAACAAGCTTCAAATCAAACTCTTCAAGAACCCTATGTGAATTATACACGCCACACTTAAATGATATAGTCAAAACACATTAGAATTGAAGTGTGAGGGAATGGTTCTCACTCAGTAATACTGATTATTGTATCCCCTCTAGGCATAAGAGGAGCAGATGTGAATTCTCAAAATCTACGAGTCAAGTGGAATTCTGAAGGTTGAGTTCTAACTCGGTCTGGCAAATCCCATCTCGGCAAAAGCATTTACATCCAGATGCTCACTATTCCTTGAAAGAATATGTTGACAGCAAGATAGACAGCGAGATAGACAGAGAGACAGACAGCGAGATAGACAGCAAGACAGACAGCGAGATAGACAGCAAGACAGACAGAGACAGGGAGCTGTCTTATTCAGCCAGATTACTGCTGAGCAGGTGGGAGCACGTTGGCCCGCAAAGCTGAATCCCACTCCTCTGAGACTAAAGAGGAGTGAGATTGTTCCCTTCAATACAGTTCCTGAGTTATTTAAAGCCTTTTCGGAAGCCCCACCCCTGTCCCCCGCATCCCTCAATAACACAATCAAACAAGATCATTCTCCCTCGAGGAGAAGAAGGGAGAGAATCAGACTAAATTAGCGTGGAAGCGCCCGGCGGGGAGTCATTTCAAGATAAATGACACGGTCAGAGAGAGAGATCTGAGGAGACGAGATCTTTACAGTGGAAGACAGAGATGCCTCTTATACACCACGTTTCTGTACAGTCAGCCCCCTTTTGTCAAGCAGGACCAAGACTCATTTGGATGACGCATTTCCTCTCTCTCTCTCTCTCTCTCTCTCTCTCTCTCTCTCTCTCTCTCTCTCTCTCTCTCTCTCTCTCTCTCTCTCTCTCTCTCTCTCTCTCTCTCTCTATATATATATATATATATATATATATCTCTCTTTGTCTCTCTCTCTGTCTATGTCTCTCTCTCCATCAGACACTCAGATCATCTTTCAGTCCCTGATTGATTGAAAACGTTATTAACAGATTGCAGAATGGGTACAGTACAGCTCAATACACACAATTGTTAAGGGTATGCAGACCAGATAAAGACTTTCGTCTTGTTTACATCAGGGTCCCCCATTTTCAATTCATCATAACATTTATGACATAAGCGACATACAAATATACAGTACTGTTACATCCAGACATTTATGACATACAAGATATACAAATATACAGTACTGTTTAAAGGGGAACTATCTTATAAATGGCCTTTTTCAGTGTTTAGCATTGTTTTCTAGCAATATGGGGTTGTACCAACACTGTCTATGTCTCAAATTCTCATTTTGGCGCATTCTTCCAGTTCAGATGAGACAAGATCCTCCCCCACTAAACTAAGCCATTCTGAAGTTAGCGTATCTGTGACGTGTAAGAATTCTGATCTGCATACCTCAGCTGCTTCTGTGGTTGTAGCCACCGCCCACAATCAACAATTCGCTCAACAACGGAGCGAGTGGGAATAATGCGGAAGCGGTTTCCCTGTCACTGACACTTCTTCAAAAGAGAGAAAAAGAGAGAGAGAGAGAGTGAGAGAGATCCACGGCGGGAACAGAATAGATTGCATTAAAAACTCACCCTAACGCAGAATCAGGTCCAAGAGGAAGGAGACGACCGTGGAGATGACAAATTTCACCAGTCCCATGATATTGTCCCCCCCGTTGGGATGAACTTGGGAGTCTGTTCCTAGTTTATCTGCCACACGTTAGCACTCGATAACGCTAGTTAGCTGTCCCTGCCTTTAGCTAAGCTACTAGCTGACATGGCTAGCCCGACTGAACCACACGTTAGCTAACTAGGTTAGCTAACGCTAGTTAGCTGTCCCTGCCTTTAGCTAAGCTACTAGCCGACATGGCTAGCCTGACTGAACGTTCTAACATGCAACAACTTTCATCTTCAGTCCATCTGCCGAACGACCTCTTCGTCTTGGCATAACCTAATCACTATACTTGGTATTGATAAGCTTACGGCACGTGGCGTTATTTCTTCTGCTCCGATGCTGCACATTTGGTTTTCAAAAGTAGGATGCTCTTGGCCAAGACATCCACTCGATCCCGTGGATAGCGCCGAATAGACCCCGTACCTGTACCCCCTCCCCTCGTGGATAATACCGGTCTTCTTCACATCTCTCTACCGACTACCAGACCGACGCCAACCAGCTCCCCCTAGTGCTAGTCCTCCCACGATGCTTTGCAAAAAAGTAAACGGGTCATTGAATGAAACCAATAGTATATCTGCAGAGCCGCAGAGCCCGGAACACTATCCTACAAACGTGTCTAATGTGAAATATATAAGCATGTAAGCAAAACTAGATTTTAGGTCTGTGATGGAAAGTGATTTATTTATTTTTTTTATCAAATTTTGTATTATTATTTACATGAAACAAGACAACACATCAATCACAATCACAATACACAGAACTTCACAGGAAAATAACAAAAACAATAATAATACAGAAATAACAATTTATAAATTATAAAGACAAAAAGAAAAGAAAACAGAGTTCAACCTTTTTTTAATTTTAAATTCAAGGGGTACTATCTAATAAATGACCAAATAGTGAAGAAATAGCTAAATAGCTGCCCCCCAATAAAATCCCCAGTTAAATTCAAGACATCACAAAAGACAAGACAGACAAGACATTTCCTCCTCCCCCTCCCACGAGACCGCCGGACTCCCCCGAACAAGCACCCCCACCCCGCTCAGCCGCACACGGCGGTCCTGACCTTCTCAGCTGCTGCGAACCACAGGTCAATCCCAGCCTGCCCCACCCCAATCACCCGCGCCGTGGATATCTCAAGATAAATCACATCCAACAGTGTTAGGGACCAGTTAATCACTGTGAGCTTCTCAGGCTCCTTCCATCTCATTGCTATTAGCTTCTTCGCTGCTGTGACGCCCGCTAGGACAACCCTTTTCAGTTGTACGGACGCGGGTAGTGTTGTTATATCGTTCAGGAGTAGCGTAACAGCTGTGAATGGGATAGTTAAGCCACACAGATCTGAAAGTTTGTCCGCTATTGACCTCCAGAAGCGGGCCACTGGTGGGCAATCCCAATACATATGCATATAAGTGCCAGTGGCATTTTGAGAGCACAAAGTGCACCGAGAGTCGGTTATCAGTGCCATAGCAAATAGCTTCCTAGGTGTAAGATATGTCCTATGAATATAATTAAAATTAATTTGCTGGTGATTGGGGTTGCGGGAAGACAATGCCACATTTGCCCAAACATCATCCCAGTCAAACTCGGGGTCCAACTCCGGGATATCCACACGGCAGATTGTATCCAATGATACATTTTTATACGTGGATTGAATTAAGAGCGTATAAAAGTCTGAGACAAACCCTCTGGAGGTCGTCCTGTCCACTATGAGCCTGAGGAAGGGGTGTGGGTGCAAAGCTTGAGCCCACGGCACGCCATGCGCCCTCAGCGCTGACCTTAGTTGAAGGTAAAGAAAGAAGGACTCGCCGGGAAGATCATAAAATTCTCTTAAGTCCTGAAACGCACGGAGGCCGTTCTTATCATAAATATCCTCCAGAGTATGAACCCCCCTCCTTTGCCATTGAGGAATATTAACCGGCTTGTGCCCAACAAGTAATTGCTGGTTATTAAAAATTGGAGAGTCCAGGTGCCATGGGCATTTAACCCCACACGACTTCTGTACATTACGCCACGTTTGGATCACGTGAGTTATGATCGGACCATACCTCAGTCGGCATTTCGAAATAGGGACAGTGGAGTACACCACATCCTGCAATCTTAGCGGTGAGACCACCGCCGCTTCTAAGGAGCGCCAAGATACAGCATCTACAGGGTCTAGCCAGCACATCAGAGGTCTCAGTGAAAAGGACCAGAAATAAAGCTTAAAATCAGGGATTGCGAGGCCCCCATCTTGTTTCCTACGTTGAGTAGTAGCTCTTTTGATTCTCGGGCGTTTGTTATTCCAGATAAACTTAGATACCATCGATTGTACCTTGCGCCAGTGGTCTATTGGAGGGGGCAGGGGGAGCATTGAGCTAACAAAATGTATCCTAGGCAGGAGGTTCATTTTGATTATGGAAGCCCGGGCTTGTAAGGAGTTAGGAAGGGACGACCATCTGTCTAGATCCTGGCGTATTTTATCATAAGTACCCGTGAAGTTGTACTTAGTAGTTTGACTCAGCGTGGATGGAAAGTGATTGTTAACATTCTATTTATTTTTATTTTTATAAGAAAAAAATCAATAATTTTTTTATTATTCTCTTCTCTCTTCTCGCGAGGCCCCGCTTCTCGCGAGTCCCTGTGCGACCACACTGCTCGCACGCCCCTAGCGGCGGCCCTGCACACCAACACACAGCTTCTCAGCCACAAAGGTCAACTTACACATGCATGTGTCTCGTTCTGAGATTGTTGGATTAACAACCAAAAAAAGTTATACCTCTTAACACTTTGCCGCCCAACCTCGAGTTAACTCGGGTTTCGGTGCCATGCGTTGAGGACTGTGGCATGTTGTTATTGTTTTATTCCATATTAATAAACGGATCAAGATCCCCGATCGACTCTGCAGATTTACACGCCTCCTTGAAATCGGCGACATGCAATACCGGCCAGATCCTCTTAGGGGCGCCATCGCTCCACTGCAGTATCATTGTGGGCGAGTGGATAATTAAATTTTTTTTACAGTCTATGGGCGTTTCATTTTAGCCTGATCCCAAGCGAACAGCATGCACCGTTGATCACGGTTCGAAGCGCAGATTTCAGCCTGGAATAATGGGATTTATGATGAGCCAATGGACATATCGATCTACCAGATGCCAATGAATAATGGGGAAATGCTGCCGGCGATCACATGGGCTGACGGTAGGACCCTCTTCACCCAAATTACAGCCGGATCAGACATTGTTGTAAAACACAAGCAATCGATCAGTGAATGTGGTTACTTGCATGGACACACTATTGCTAATCAATAATACTAATCGGCGTCCCCCGCCGCCCCCATTTCATCCATAGATGCTCTGTAATAGTCCAGATGATAAGCCATTTGTTTTATTTCATTCGAATATATACAACAGAAATGCCGTTCGATATAACGTGAGTAGCCTTTAGCCTCATATCTAGCTTTCCAGAAAAAATATGAGACGAAAACTGCGATAAAGCTTATATTCACGACGCTATAAAATGACAACCAACCGATGGATTTTTATTTTCTTTAAGCCATTATGAAGGCACGGTTTATGCACTCAAGTGACAATGAGAATGGACAGATAGCAATACTATAAAGTATATATATAGCTATCCAAAAGTACATCGGTTTGTTTACAAAGCGTTGTCCTCCAGCCACATATTAGATGGCGAGGGCCGGTCGTCAATGTGTTAATAAGGATCGGGCAAAAATAGGGCTATTTCTTTATTTTTTATTTTTTATTGTATACCCAAAGAAATGTGCGATGTATTATACTTTATACTTATAGCACATGCATGAGTCTGGTCTATTTAGCAAGGTAACATTCTGAAGTTTGGGTGCTAATGAAATATAGTAACAGCTGTTTGAACACACCGAAGTAAAGGTTTTGTGTACTCACATTTCTTTTTACTGGTTTGCCAGATGCCTGTTTTTAAGTTCCAGATGAGAGGAGTAGGAGCTGGAAATGTTTCCATAGCCTGAAGTCTTATAGTCATATAGGTCCAAAGTGTATAAAAATCCCACGGAAAATGAATGTTTAACAAAGGTTTTTGTAATGTGTGTACAAGTAAAGATTCTGCATGATTATCCAAAATGGCCATCCGCTGCCATTAATTTTGATGCTTTAGTCAATGGACACACAATGGACTTCTTAGTCTTCTTGTGTCACCTTCCCCCACTGTCAGCGCTCGTCTGGGATCTCTTTCGGAGCGGACACTCATTGGCTCCAACGGTGGTCAATCATTTTCGCCATCAGCGGTGACTGGTCAGTTCAGGAGCCATTCACAACCGGACGTGGTGGCACGGAAGGCAGCAAATAAAATTTTCCAACAATTGGTTGATCGGCGAAAACGCAGCCCGGAGCCGACGGACGAGAGCAAAGTGCCGCGATGTGCGCATGAGCGCGTGATATATAAATATGGGCCGTCCGATCCTTAACCCTTTCACTGCCACACGACAGAAGGTTAACCCTTTACTATCACACAAGTATTGTCGCAGTGAAAAGGGTTAACCGTTTTGTTAGTGCGGCAGTGAAATGGTTAAGTGGTTAAGATGGCAAAATAGAGAATATAGAGATCTTTTCATCAGAGTTCTCTGATAAATATCTTCCAAGAAGATTTTTCAGTGTATCCACCAGGAACCTTTTCTGCCTCTTGACTTTGTTCCTTGTGAGTGTTTGTTTGTTCCCTGTTGTGATCCTACCAATGTAACATGTCTGGCTGTGTGATGTCAACTTGTCAACATGAAATAACCGCATAGCTTAGCTTAGCAAGCAGCAAATCAGACGTTGTTGCTCTTGGGATTTAGGAAACACCCATTTATTGTTAAAAACATAAAGTTAGGCCTATGACCATACAAGGCCTGATCATATGGCTCTATAATATTATTCATTCAATGTACAACAAATAGACTCACAGCCACATCGTTACTAGAGAACAAATTGTAACCCGTTTCGTGGAATGACTCAAAGAGGCTTTATTGTCTTGCCTTTCTCTCTGTCTCCCCCTTCTCTCACTTTCTCCCCCTTCTCTCACTTTCTCCCCCTTCTTTCTCTCTACCCCCCCCCCCCCCCCCCCCCTCTGTCTGCCTGCCTGCCTGTCCGTCTGTCCAAACCTATCCTCAGGTTCTTGAGTTGAACACATCATAGGTACTAAAAAGCATAACTGAACACTTCGGCAGAGAGAGAGCGTATTATAGAATTACTGTTTAAACATACATCTGTTTGTCTGTCTACACACAAATTCCATAATTATCTCTCACACACACAAATATAGTTAATCTTACTTTCTCTCACACAGGCATGAATCAGGCATATTTTACTCGCTCTCTCTCCCATCTCCAAAGGCATCCACTGCACAGCACATAGAGGAGAGAGGGTGAAGTTATTTTTACACATCCAGAATGGAATAAAAGCGTTTTGAAGTGGCTTATAATGTTTATAATTATTTATACAGTATATATACATGTGAAGCTATGGTGAGGAAAGGACAGGCTCTTCTCTGCTGTTTCTCCTGCATACAGCATTTCTCTGCTGTATGCAGGAGAAATGAAATGATAAAGAAGAACAGTAAGAATTGAAATATAGAAACTGTTTTGTACTTCAACCTTGTGAGTTGTCGGAGTATTTGACTTTGTTTGTTTGTCTTTTGGTGGTTTTGTTAAAGCTTGGAACTAGATAAAGGTGAATAGACGGACAGTTAGAGAAGACTCGTTCATATCCAGAGTTGTATGATAGTGTAACCGAGTGGACCAAATGATCCATAGATCTCACCCATTAGCAGGTGCTGGTTGACTATGACTGACATAGTTTACAGTCGTTCTCCCCCTGAGAAGTGCACCCTCGCACATTATTTTGTCCCTGCACGCACTTTCCCGGGGGTTAAGGCACTGAGATCCCACCCCCATGAACCTGGCAGTAAGATCCCACCACTGTCACCAATGTAACCGAGTGGATTTGAACCTGGGACCATAGGATCTACAGGCAGCCGCACTAAACAGCTGAGTTAAAGGGTCCGACCCATTAGCAGGTGCTGGTTGACTGTAACCGACTCATCCGTAGTTTACAGTAGCAAGAACTAAACCTTCCTTAGAGGATTCACATCCACAGGATGGAATCCATTTCAAGGTTGTTGACCTGGTGTTCTGTGCCACAAAGGGAACATCTCCCTCCTACAGTACCATCGGTCAGTAGCTGTGTTTATGTAACGGAGGTCCGTGAGTAATATCCACAGTCACAATTGTAGTATATTTTCGATCGTTATTAGACATTAACAAGCAAATTATTATAGCATGATCTAGTTACTAAAGTTAAAGAAGCAGAACAGCCCCTAAGACAAACATGTAAATTACAAAGATCACCAGACTTCACAAACGACCAAGGAATCTCACACTAATCAATACTGGCTGACCACGAAGGGACCTGATTTCATCAGTTAAGTCACACACCAGGTATAATGTCATTACCATTTGAGTGACAGAAACCCCCATCCCAGAGACGCACACACACACACGCACGCACGCACGCAAGCTAGCACGCACGCACGCACGCACGCACGCACGCACGCACGCACGCACGCACGCACGCACGCACGCACGCACGCACGCACGCACACACGCACACACACACACACACACACACACACACACACACACACACACCCCCCACCTCCTACAATGTACAGTCCGGACCTGGGGCGACAGGGCCTTTGCTGCTGCTGCCCCCTCCCTCTGGAATGCCCTCCCCAACCATATCCGTGATGCAAACACCCTGACATCTTTTAAATCAGCCCTCAAAACCCACCTTTTCAATTTTGCTTTTGACCTTTAATTCTGTCAGTTTTTATTTTATTTTGTCATGTAATATTTTGTTCTGTTTTAGTTTTGCCATCGTTTTATCCCTTCTACCCATGTAAAGCGTCTTTGAGCACCTGGAAAAGCGCTATATAAAATGGATGTATTATGTATTATTACAGTTTCTTCGTCAAATGTACTGTATATCCTCTCTTCTTCTTTTTTTTACTCTTTTTGTATCACAAACAGTACTGTATTTGTAAAATAAATGTATAGATGTAGCAGTACTGTCTATCTGTATGTCATGTATGTCATATATGTTATGATGAATTGAAAATGGGGGACCCTGATGTAAACAAGACGAAAGTATTTCTCTGGTCTGCATCCCCTTAACAATTGTGTGTATTGAGCTGTACTGTACTGTACCCATTCTGCAATCTGTTAATCAAATTTTCAATCAATCAATCAATAGTTATTGCAGTCGAGATGAGTTTTTAGCTGGGAGGCAATGGCTTGCTCAAGGATTATTTAAAGGAAAGGGAGGTTGGAGATGGGTCAGAAGTTATTGAGGGTTTCAGGGTTGAGTCCAGTTTTTTTTCATTAGGGGGGTGACAATAGCAAGTTTGAGGGCGGAGGGGACCAGAGAGGAGTTTAAGACAGAGGCGATCAGGGGAGAAAGTGAGGGGAGACATGCCTTAACTAGGGTGGAGGCGATGGGGTCCAGGATGCAGGTTGTGGTTTTCATGCAAGTGAGAAGTGGTTGGAAGGAGGGAAGGAGGGGGGTTCTGGAATATAAACATGTTGGCAGAGGCGCTGGTTAGTTGGCAGTGTATTTTGTTGTTTGGAAGTGTGAAAGAAGCTAGGCACATTTACTGACAGTGAAGGAATTATAGATGGTGTCAATGGGTTTAAGGAGTTTGCTGGAAAACAGAGTCCTGGGCTGGTTGGTGTCGAATTGTATGATGGAGGAGTAGTGGGACAAGCGTGCACTGTTGAGGGCGTCTTTGAATAGTTATTGGTATTGTTTGTAGGCATCTTTGTGGACAGTGAGACCAGTTTTGTCGTTTAGGCTGGTGACCCTTTGATTTGAGGTGGTGGAGATGATCAGTGTGCCAGGGGGCGGGGTGGCTGAAGGAGAGAGACTGATTGAGGCAGGAGGAGAGAGTGTCGTTGTAGATGTTGAAAATATACATGTTGGGTGATGTTGAAGAAGTTTAAAATGTCCAGGAGTTCTGTGGAGGTTTTGGAGACAGATGAATCGTCTATATTGAAATTGCTGATGAAATATGAACAACTTGTTTTGCAAAAGTGCTACCTTAGGTTTGTTTCTGGGAAAAGACTGATTAAATTAAGCAAAAGATCCCTGCTTCATATCACTGTTGGCCACACATCAGGTTCTGCTGGCCACACCTCAGGCTCTGCTGGCCACACCTCAGACTCTACTGGCCACACCTCAGACTCTGCTGGCCACACATCAGGCTCTGCTGGCCACACCTCAGGCTCTCCTGGCCACACCTCAGACTCTGCTGGCCACACATCAGGCTCTGCTGGCCACACCTCAGACTCTGCTGGCCACACCTCAGGCTCTACTGGCCACACCTCAGGCTCTGCTGGCCACACCTCAGACTCTACTGGCCACACCTCAGGCTCTGCTGGCCACACCTCAGACTCTACTGGCCACACCTCAGACTCTACTGGCCACACCTCAGACTCTACTGGCCACACCTCAGGCTCTGCTGGCCACACCTCAGGCTCTGCTGGCCACACCTCAGACTCTGCTGGCCACACCTCAGACTCTACTGGCCACACCTCAGGCTCTGCTGGCCACACCTCAGACTCTACTGGCCACACCTCAGACTCTGCTGGCCACACCTCAGGCTCTGCTGGCCACACCTCAGGCTCTGCTGGCCACACCTCAGACTCTACTGGCCACACCTCAGGCTCTGCTGGCCACACCTCAGACTCTACTGGCCACACCTCAGGATCTGCTGGCCACACCTCAGGCTCTGCTGGCCACACATCAGGCTCTACTGGCCACACCTCAGGCTCTGCTGGCCACACCTCAGACTCTACTGGCCACACCTCAGGCTCTGCTGGCCACACCTCAGGCTCTGCTGGCCACACCTCAGACTCTACTGGCCACACCTCAGGCTCTGCTGGCCACACCTCAGACTCTGTTGGCCACACGTAAAGGCATGATCTAATAATAACATATTTGCTAGTATCCAGATGGTTGAATGAATGAATGATCATTACATTTATATAGCGCTTTTTCTAGACACTCAAAGCGCTCCCCACAATGTAGGGTGGAAATCGCCTCCTTCACCTCACCACCACTGGCAGCACTCAACCTTGGGCTACGCAGGCTCAATGGCTGCCATACACTGGCACCAAGCACACATCACACTACACAATGGCTGAACAGCTCAGGAGACATGGATTGATATCAGTCAATTAAGGGGAAAGGATGATTAGGTGGCCTTGATGTCAGAGACCTGATTGGGAATTTTGGCCAGGGATGTCAGGGAACCCCCTACTCTTTACGATAGGCGTCCTGGGTTTTTTAATGACCGAATTTAGTCAGGACCTCGGTTTAGCTCTCACGCCACTCACAGCTGTACAGGGTCCCCATCAGCGTAACAGGGGCATTGTTACTGACAAGTCCAGAGGACAGACTGCCCCCTGCTGGAAAACATCACCACTTTCCAACAACGGCCTTGACCGGCTCTCGAACCAGTGATCTTCTGATCATGAGTCCGGAGCTCTACTCATGTAGCCACACTGATGGAAAATTCCAATATCTATTGATATTATTCACTAATATCCAGACTATTGGCTAGTATCCAGACTATTCACTAATATCCAGACAATTCACCAATATCCAGACTATTTGCAAGAATCCATACTATTTGGGGCGGCTGGGTGGCGCAGCGGTCTAAGCGCTCGTCACCAACGCGTGAGACACCGGTATCGAATCCGGCTGTCAGCATTGCCTCCGGCTTGGGCCGGCCGTCATACTGACTCAATTGGCAGAGTCAGCGGGAGGGGAGTCGATGGGTGGTAATCTGGTCGTTGTAAACAGCGACTCCTACAGGTCGGTCAGGGCGCCTGCACAGCAAGGACAGGAGAAGTCGAGGGTAGTGTGAGCCTCCCACACGTTACACCTCGTCAATGAGAGTCCGCGCTGGCAGGTGAAAAGAAGTGGCTGGCTGACTCCGCATGTATCGGAGGGGACATGCGATAGATTCTTCAACCCTCCCTACAACCGACCAGTGGGGGGCACATGCGAGGAGCGATCAAGACAGGGGAGGGGGGAATTGGCACGACTAAATTGGGATGGGATAAAAAGTGGATAAAAAATAATAATCCATACTATTTGCAAGTATCCAGACTATTTGCAGGTATCCAGACTATTCATTAATATACAGACTATTCATTAATATACAAACTATTTGCAAGTATCCAGACTATTCAATAGTATCCAGACGATTGACTAATATACAGGCTATTCGCTAGTATACAGACTATTCATGAATATCCAGACTATTCGCTATTATCCAGACTAGTCACTAGTATCTAGACTATTCACTAATATCCAGAATATTCACTAATATCCAGAATATTCACTAAAATCATATTACACACTATTCATGTGTACATTGGCTTTAAGCTACATTTTCCATTTTCCAACACCCTGTCATTTGACTTGGTTCCACTTTTCAGGACAGAGAGGATATGCTTTTCATGGACAGAGAATTTAATGACTTCAGCAATCCCTCAAGGTTGTGACCTTTGGGAGTGTAGCTTCCATTCAGTTGTCAATCACCCATGTATGGAGAGGCAAGTGAGGATGAAACACACACGCTCACACACATGCACGGACAAACTCACACACACACATGCACACACATACACGTACACACACAATCAGACAGACACACACTCTCTCACATATGTGTGTCAGGGGCGGAGCTATAGGCGCGGCAGGGGAGGCAGCTGCCTTAGGGCCCGCCCACCGTCTGGCGGGAGGGGGGGCCCGGGCCCCGGTCCCCCCTCCGGCCCCGGGCCCAGGCCCGGGACTGAATGGAGTTGCCGTTCGCGTGTGGGACTGGATCGAACACAACTGGTGGTAACGGCAACTGGGACTGGTGCGTTTGTTTTGATTCTAGGCTCCTCCCGTTTTGCCAGTACTGTGGTACGAGTACGACTGATAGCGTGTGGTTTAGGAACAGGGCGTTTTGCACAAATCCAGCGCTCCCTTTCCTTGGCTGTGACGTAGCCACGTAAATCTCACAAGCAGCGCGGAGGTGCCACGTTCACGTTACGTGGGAAGAATCGGAAGAAACAGCTTCCGACTGGGAAAAACCATTCACGTCAGCCTCCTAGTTGTAATTCCTACTAGGACATATGGGATTTTTTATAGACCCCGATATCTCCCACTTCGCGTCACGAATTGCGGAAGTATGGATGTGGGCGTTTTGATCGAGTCAATGCGTGAAGGCTTCCTAGTTGTAGCAACGAGATGTCCTCTGGTTCTTCCGCTTCTTCCCAGTAACGTGAACGCGGCATGGTGCGCATGCGCTGTGACACCAACGGCGGAGATGGACGTTCGGTCTGTAAATACCACTCGTCGAGTAACAATGTTTTAAACTGTTTATTGGCAACTGCGAGCTTCCAGACCCCATCGTGGAGCTGTGTTGGACCCATATTGTACGCTGGGTATCTTTGAAATTCAGATCTGATGTATTCTTGACACACCGCGAGCCCCTTGACGACGCTTGGTCGTTTCTCTACTGGGTGATCGGGGCGGGTGGGCAAGTGACTCCGGTCACAAAAGCCACAGGCTTGCAAACCGAAAGTCACGAAAGGGGCTAACCGAGGACCAGCACAAAGTGTGGATATATTATGATTTAACAAGTCTTATCTGTCCAGGACGATGACAACATTATTGCAGGTAAGCTAACTAGTACTACTATTACTAACGTTATCACGCTAGCTTGGATGCTAACTAACGTAATGTGAATGAATGAATGAATGAATGAATGAAAACTTTATTTAACAGATTGCAGAATGGGTACAATACAGTATGGCTCGTTAAGGGGATGCAGACCAGAGAAAGACGTTTGTCTTGTTTACATCAGGGTCCCCCATTTTCAATTCATAGTGATCATAGAAAACATATACGTTACCACCTAGCCACAATCTATGGTATTTCTAGGTTACCACATGGGTGGCGCACGTGAACACTTTGTGAATTATGTGAGGGTGTATCATGATGATGGTAATTTGGCACTTAACGAACGTTACCTATCTCTTTGCCGTTTTGCATAGTGCACTGCATAGTACCAGAGATGACAAAAGTTATGTGGTAACATAGGTCGCATCACTGCCAGTAGTCGGCATATTACCCAATTCTGACTCTGGTATTAGTCAACTAACGTACTGTTAGCCAGCTACTGTAATAACGAAACTGAAATATCTAATGATGATAGTCAATCATAAAGACAGAAAACACTCTCATCACAGACAAGCTGGATCTGGCCAAATACCTAAACATGTCATGGTGAATGAATGAAAACTTTATTTAACAGATTGCAGAATGGGTACAATACAGTACAGCTCAATACATACAATTGTTAAGGGGATGCAGACCAGAGAAACACTTTCGTCTTGTTTACATCAGGGTCCCCCATTTTCAATTCATTATAACATAATGACATACAGATAGACAGTAGTGCTACATCTATACATGACATACCAGATTTGCAAATACAGTACTGTTTGTGATACGAAAAGAGTCCAGAAAAGAGAGTATATACATTTGACGTATTATTATTGTATTGTGATATGTTTTGTTTCATGTTGGAATTTTTTTTTTTTTTTTTTTTTTTTTTTTTAATAATACAATAAATATCGGGGGGGGGGGGGGGGCCCGAGCTGTCAATCTTGCCTCAGGGCCCGTGGGGCATTCCAACCGCCACTGATGTGTGTACACACAGAAACACCCAGTCACACACGCATACACACACACACATATACAGACACATGTGCAAGGTTTGAACCATATTAATTTTCCAGTTGCTGTGTGTGTGTGTGTGTGTGTGTGAGTTTGTGTGACTGTATGTCTACGTATGTGGTATATAGTCCTATCTACCACCCCATCTCTTGTATAAGCTACAGTAGCATGACAGCTACCCATGGTGCATGTGTGTGTGTTTGTGTGTGTGTCATACCTCCTTGGAGATGTGACAGCCTAACACTGCTGTAGTCAATAATAACCAGATTGAATGCCACTCACATGCCTACACTATCCTGTATATCACACACACACACACACACACATGAAGTAAAAAGGGTCTTTGGTTCTTATATTAAGAACCAGCTATGCTACTCTGCGTTGTGATTGTTCGTCTACTAATTCCCTTTTACTTAAAAAGGCCAGGAATGGCCTTGTAACGACGGCGGAGCAGGAGAATGAAATGAAGACGATGAGAGTTTGCTAGTTCTCAGATCCAGCTTTATTTAAAAAAAAATTGTCAATGTAGGCCTCTGTTGCCTGGTTGCAACAAAGGAATCTGGTGTCTCGTCTGAAAAGCGTCTTCTTCCTCTGTTCCTGCTGCCGTCCTCCTGTGGTCTGGGCTCAAGAAAGCGTGTGTGTGTTGTTGCGTTCGTTCTTCTTGTCTCTCTAAACTAGACTGCTAGTCTTAAAGCCTTAACTCCTCCCCTTCGGAACCTGCTATTCTTACGTCAGAGGGGGAGGAGTCCTTTGTTCTGATTGGCTGAAACCCTAGAGCGGCCATTTTGAGCCACCCACTATGGAGACCTTTAAATTCTGGGGGCAGTCTTGACTATTTTAAAGTACAAATGTACTGTTTGGTTTTAACGTTTTTAAAACATGCTGCATTCCTATTTTACTGACTAAAACCCAAATATTACTCTTAACTTTAATTACTTAAACTAGTTTAGTTCTTTTGCCGTATTTTAATACCTGTGTTAACCTATTATTTGAGTATAAGATCTTCTCTTTGGTTTTAAGACACTCCTGTTATATTTTAATCATTATCTCTTATAAGCAGCTAGTTGTCAGTATTTATGGATATTCTAAAGATTGGTTCAGAAAGCGTTTTATGGCAACTTTGGTGCTCACTTTGGGTATGAACAATGCATGTTTCATATCATTACGTCCAACCTCATTAGCACAACATAACTGTAATATTTGTAGTTTAATTTGGAGTTTCTTTAACGATATAAAAGTACTTTAATGACTGTAAATAAAGGTAAAAAAAATGTAAATTTTTCTTTTCTTTTTTTTTTTAGATTAATGCGTTAATATATATATATATATATATATATATATATATATATATATATATATATATTACCCAAGGGGATCAATAAAGGAATATCTTATCTTATCTTATCTTATATAATATATATATATATATATATATATATATATACTCACTTATCTGGTAGCAACACCAACACAGACACAATGCCTACCGGGGTAAGTAGTGTGAACATGAGAACACACAGTCAATCCCACACAACAGTGGAAACAAAGGGCAGTATGATAATAATTCCACAACAGTGGCAATTCAGAGGCGACCTCCAACACTCCACTCTAGGCAGTGGCAAGTAACACAATGAGGCGCACAGGTGTGTGTGTGCTGTCAGGCTTTATCCACCCGTCCCTTGCCATCAGCTGCCACTCATCAGGCAATCAGCACTCTTCAGTGTAGGGACGGGCGGCACCTGACAAAGAAAGAAAAATAACAGGCATTAGTTACCATGACACACACACACATACAAAACATAACATGATACTAACCTGATGTTCACATGGTGTCACAAATACAGTAATAATGACAATGACCAATCCACGTATGTCACACATAATCTTAAGTAAACCACCCCAACAATAGCCTGTTCAAGCTGCTGCGGTCAGGCAACGCTTACGCATACATGCAGCAAGAACAGAGAGACTCAGACTCAGCTTCTTCCCCCAGGCCATCAGAACACTTAACACTGATCCCTCCAGACACAGGCACACATGAACACACACACACACACACACACACACACCACACATCCTGCACTCTCCCACACACAAACAGGTCACTTTAAACACAAAATAAAATGTCACTTTAAAGGGAAAAAAACATAACTTTATGTTCTGTATAGTATAGTGTGGTAACATTGACTGTGTATTTCATAATCCATATGTCTATAATTAGAAAAACCATATGCAAAACACTGGTGTTCTCAAAGGGGGATACTAGCGTGACAGAAACTGTTTGAGTCCATATGAAACCCCTGCTGTTGTTGAAACTGTATTTAGACAGCCATTCCAAACCCCCACTCAAGCAATGGCTAATCTATAGAACAAACAACACCCCCCTAGCAGAAGAGAGCTGGTCTGGAACAGAGGGCAGACCAGCCCATACTTGTTATTTCACTCTGGTTGTAAAGCTTGCTAGAATCTAAAACCAAGGAACTATTAATTCAGTATACTTTATATAGGGAATCTGGTATTAAAATATAGACAAACTCCACATGGGTTAAATGCTGAATACATATGTAACTCATTACATTAAAAGCTACAGATATAGAAAAGGTTTTAGGGTTAAGACTCTGTGCTCATCAAAAGCCACAGACCCCCTGGACTGAGAAGACCTGAGCAGCAAAGGAGGGGGCCAAAAGCAGACCCCTCTGTTTACTGAAGGACAACACACCCCGAGGAGAGACAGGGACGCCCCCCCCCAGAAGATCATCTGATTGGAAACCAAGGAACAGAGAAAACTCCATATATAGAAGCAAGAAACCTAATTGGACCAAACGTATTATTAGACTGTTATTATTGGTGGAAAGCAGAGTATTTAACAGAGAGCGCGGTGTTTGAGAAGGAGGCCAGACAGATGCACCCATCCCCAGGGGGTCTTTCTGGTCTCCACCACTTCCACAGACTGCCCTCTTGCCGCGACGTCAGTAAACTGTATGGAGTAATCACTGTTTGTGAAATATAGAGTAAGATGCCTATCTTAGACCAGGTTTAACCATGTGGTGGCAAAAGTAAGGTAGTCTATTCCATTGATAAACATGACAAATTGTATGTGCAGACTTGTTTTGATGTGAGAGCCACCGTGAATGGGCTATGATTATGTAAACCTCATCAATCCTGTTGTACAATCATGTCTTATGAAAAATGATGAATAATCCCTGTATGTAACTGATGCATTTTCACCTTTGGGCCTCTCGGCAATAAATACATGAGTTTGAATTCGAACTCTGTGGTCTTGACTGCACGTTTATTCCTTGCTGGCGATATTTGAAGTCAGATGAGGAGACCATTCTATCACTTATGATCTTTCCCTCCTTCCAGATAACAACCTCATTGTACTGTGAATAACCCAATGTATTGACTTAAGATACGACAATAGTTAGTATAGCTAGGATAGTTTAGTATACATAGTATAACTGTATATTGTATAGGATATTGTATAGTAGTGTACATAGGACCCATTACCTTTTCATTCGTAAGCTTAGCATTGTATTCTATTTTATCTTAGTACTTTTTATCATGTCTATTTTATTATCTATTCTATTTTATTCTATTATTATATTGTATTTTTTGCACAATCGAAGGCAGGCATGGCCAGTATGTGATGATTAAACCTCTTGAATCTTCAATCTAAATATGCTGCCTGTCCCCCATTAAAGAAATTCTTAATAGACAAATAGTCATCACAAATGTTGTACAAATTTAGTTGCAACAAAAACAAGGTTATGTACATGAATACAAGTAAATAAAATAAAAAAGTACAGTAGCAATAGTATACAAGGACAATTACAATAAATGGAAAGAGATAGAGGGAAAAAGAGAAAGGGAGAGTGAGAACCAGAGGGAGAAAAAGAAGAAAGGGGTGGGGGGGAGGAGGGAGGTAGGTGAGGGGGCTTAGGGGGATTAACTCAACATAAAAATATGAGAAAAGTAAATAGTGTAAACAAAGGTGCACATGAGGATATTTATGCCTATCGGTATTATTATACATTACAATAGATATCTGAATATGTCCTATGAGTAGGAATAAATGTAAGCAACTTTGTTTCAATAGGAATCAGTGACACAGCAGGTATGTAAGATGATGGTTCTAGCACATATCTGTCCTTTTTTAAACTCACCAACATTTTGACACAACTTCTTCAGGGAACACCAAAGGAGACACATTAGGCTGCCCGCCAGTGGTGTTCCTATCTTATATGCCACCCTTGGTGAACCCCCCCTTAGAATTGACTTAGAATACATTTCATTTTACAAATTGTATTATAGAGGTGTGCTATTTTGATAGAATAGATTCCCGAATCCCCCGCCGCCCTCCCCATGTCGTACTGAGTGAGTGGGACCTTCCCAGGCCTGTCTAGCTGAATGAATGAATGAATGAATGAATGAATGAATGAATGAATGAATGAATGAATGAATGAATGAATGAATGAATGAATGAATGAATGAATGAATGAATGAATGAATGAATGAAAACTTTATTTAACAGATTGCAGAATGAGTACAATACAGTAAGGCTCAATACACACAATTGTTAAGTGGATGCAGACCAGAGAAAGACGTTTGTCTTGTTTCCATCAGGGTCCCCCATTTTCAATTCATAGTGACATTAATGACATACACAAACATACATGACATCATGACATTTATGCCATAGGGACATACATGACATACAGGTATAGTACTGTTACATTTGTGACATATACGATATGCAAATATACTGTACTGTTACCCAGAGATCCTAACAGAAAATATATACATATGATGGTGAGGAGACTGTACATTAGGAGGGGGTTTGTGGGTGGATGAAATGATATACGTACGGTGGGGAGCCGAGGAGACTGTCTATTAGGAGGGGGGGGGTTGGACATTTATGGTGGCCAGTTTAGAATTGCAGCCTCCTGTAGGTGATCTTTAAGAGCGGTTTTGAATGTGGGTAGGGGTTCACATCTTTTTACGGCTGTGGGTAGTCACAAACAGGACCTTCCAGACAGGACCTTCCCAGGCAGTTGCCTGTCTAGCTCACAGTCACAAACAGGACCTTCCCAGGCAGTTGCCTGTCTAGCTCACAGTCACAAACAGGACCTTCCCAGGCAGTTGCCTGTCTAGCTCACAGTCACAAACAGGACCTTCCCTGACAGTTGCATGTCTAGCTCACAGTCACAAACAGGACCTTCCCAGGCAGTTGCCTGTCTAGCTCACAGTCACAAACAGGACCTTCCCTGACAGTTGCCTGCCTAGCTCACAGTCACAAACAGGGCGCCCACTCCGACAAGGTTAATTGACCTGACATGACATGCAATGAGCTATAGAAAACTGATCACCATTCAGGAGGGGAAAAAATTATACAAATCAGCTAGATGCCGCCGAGAGCAGCTGCCCATGTTGCCCATGCCTAAGTCCGCCACTGCTTGCCACGGTAGTCAGTAGGGGTGGAACGGTTTGCATTCTAACCGTACACCGTTCGGTACAACCTCCACGGTTCGGGGCATGTGTGTATTGTTCGGTTATAACGTTATCCGCAAGCTAACCGTGGAAACGCTCACAGCGAAGTGACTCCACGACACCTGTTCCATTAGTGGGGAAGGGGGGGTATATTGATGAGGCTTGACAACAGAGGTTCAAAGATAACTTCACGTTTATTGGCTGTTCGTTTATATTATATCATCAGGGCTTCTCCAGGTTCCAACGCTGTGTGTTACTGTTGACTATTTACTTCCTGGTGTGACATCACTTCAAATACGGCTAACAAGACTCTCAAAAAGCTAAAGCGAGTCGAGTCGATTAGGTACCATCAGTGATGGGCAAGCTACTTGGAAAATGTAGCAAGCTACACTACAAGAACATGACAAAAATAGCTAGCTACATCGGCACTACCTTTTTTTTTTTTTTTTTTTTTTTTTACTTCGTGACCAAGTTTCCACCAAACAAATAGGCAGGAAAAAAATTCTCAGTTTGATTGTTTATTATAAAACTGAAACAAGCCCTCAGTCTGGCTTTTTGTGTCATCCTTTTAACATGAACTTGTATTACACACTTCTTCAATATCTGAATTGTTTTACTTCATTTTACTAGTATTATGCTACCATGTATATACTACTACCAACTATGCTAATATGTCTATACTACTACAGTAACACTCAAGCTTGACACTGACAAACAATACTACTTATCCTTGGCTGCTAGATATGTACCACTCCTACTGACTTGTTGTACACAATTTGTAAGTTGCTTTCAATGAAAGTGTCAGCTAAATGACCAAATGTATTTAAATATGTAACTCACAAAACATTCCATGGCCCCAAAATCATGTGGGGACCGCCCCTGGGGGTCCTGTCCCACAGGTTGAGAACCACTGCTTTTCCCTCTTTTTTCTTTTCTCCACCCCAATAATATTGTTCATTTTCTGCCTACAGTGAAACATCATGATAGCAGCTATCTTAGTTAAAGCTGTTGACAAAGTGTACTGACTTGTGTGCTGTTTGGGAACAGTTGATTTTCATCAGCTCACCTGAATGTGTCTTCAAGTTGAGAGCAGCATAGTTTTAGCCGTTTTTTCAGTCAAACTCATAAATGTGTCCCAGATAGGGCCATGGAGAGTCATTGTTGTTATTGACATCATCATCTTCATCAATGCCATCGAACCCCTCTGCCATTTTGCGCAGAGTCGTTCTTGTTCATGTAATCCGTTAAATTGCATTCATTCAATACGTCTGTTTTGATTTTCACTTCCTGCTTTGCGGCTGGAGTCCCGCCCTATCCTGCCTCTGATTGGCCTACCCATAACGTTTTGGCCTACCATACCCAATCGTGAAGTCGTCACTCATATCTAAACAAACCAACCAATCATAGTGGGTTTTTTACGGGGATTTTTTTTTCTCCTCGCAGATATTCTCGTCTAGACTGTTTCTCTCGAAAGTAGCGTGTAACGTTTCTCGTCGCTACGTTACTACTTCGTTCTATAAATAGCTCCGCTACAGAGACTGCTACCCTTGTTAAAAAGTAGCAAGCTACCAGCACGCTACTGAGAATTGTAGTTAAGCTATGTAGCGTCGCTACTTGTAGCAAGCTACTGCCCATCACTGGGTACCATGCAGTGAAAAGTGGCATAAGAGAATACTTCACAATCTTTCATGCAATTAAAAAGTTTATATATATTTAGTACACATGATTTATTTATTTTAAATAACACAATGACTTTTCCTTTTTGATAAGAAAGTCTAGTGCTGGTTGAGCATATGCATACTCTGTGCATCCTCTGTGCATCCCCTTAACAATTGTGTGTATTGAGCTGTACTGTATTGTACCCATTCTGCAATCTGTTAATAAAATGTTCAATCAATACTTTATGTTGATGGCCTTTGTCTATAATGTGGCCACAAAAAATATAATTATTTTGTTTGTTTGCAAGTTAATACTTTGACAAATGTTGCCTATATTTTTCAGTCAGTTCGGTCTTTGTGTGCCAAACATTATTTAAGGCAAACCGCTCTGTACACTTTTTTTTTTACCAAATAAATGAGAAGCATGTTTAAATGACCCTCTTGCTGTACTAAAATCTCTCCTAGCTCTAACCGGTCACTGTCAAAATAATGTGCCTGATGTCAACCTGCCTCATTCTTTCAGTTTTTGCATGACTACGTCCTTGAGAATAACTGAAAAGTTGGATTATTTTTAGGCTATATATCTTATGCTGATGTATGGTATTTTTGGAGTGTTACATAAAAAAAACAAAAAAAACAACGTATACCGAACCGAAAACCGTGACAGCAAAACCGTGATACGAACTGAACCGTGAATTTTGTGAACTGTTCCACCCCTAGTAGTCAGTGATGCTGGTGTTACTCTGTGTTTAGGCCTCCACCAAGTACATTACTTGCCCACCGACCCTGCAGCAGCGAAATCTCGACTGGAGAGGAGCTCAGAGGACCAGTCCAGACTAGCAACGGTATTATGTTTGCGCAGTATGTGAACAGAAAAGTGACAGAAGGTATTACTGTCTGTTGGTTTATTTTAAAATTAGAACCTAACGTGAACTCCGTCTGTCCAATAAATGGATACTAATCATTGAAAATGAATTAAAAACAGTAGCTATAGACGGAGAGACACAGCTGATCAATGTAGCCACATAACATTAAAGGTCAAAGTAAGCACTCTACAGATATTGAGCGTAATTTTGTAAAATGTCACCGGTAATGCCGGTGTTGTCATGAGTTTATTATTCATGGAAAATTTCACATCAATCAGCAACCATAACACACGTCAGGTATAAGAAGAGCGTTGCGAGATACCAATAACATGCAAATTGACCTTGTTAACCCCCTACGTTATTCTCAAATGGAGGCTACACACATGTGGCAAACTTGTTAACCGTAACGGATATACAAGAGCCAGAAGCCAAATGCAGACACAGAACGAGATGAGACGAGGAACGGAGTAAAACCCAAAAGGATACAAGGATATATGGAACAGGGGAATACTAAGAATTGGGGTAAACAGAACAAAAACACAAAGCAGAATAAATGTCCAAACACACAGCAACGCAGAGGGAATATATAAAGGGAGCAGGCAGGAGGTTCACCAGGCGGGGTAGTCAGGACGTGGGAATACATCTTTTACTGTGAGGATTTGTCCAATACCGCACGCTTCCAGGTACCAATTGCCCTCACGCACCTGAAGTGAGTTTCAAATCAGCTTGGTGGAGCCCTTATATACTCTGGGGTTCTGTACGTTCTGTGTCGGGTCGTTTTGGCTTACCACTGGCTGCTGCTTGTTTCCTCCCATGTTGTTCCCCGTCTTGTCTCCAGACAGAACGTATTTGGAAGTCGCCGCTGTTGCTCCTCTCTGCCATCCGTGGATCTGTGCCTCGTAGATCGCTTTGCGCTATTGCGCCTTGGTGAGTTTTGGAAACGTACTTTTTTGGATGCTCTGTTTTTTCCTCGCATTTTCCTGGACTCGGGACCTTTCTGTTTTTGTGTTTTTTGGTAAACACTGAAGATGTGTCGCTTGTGTTAGTACTGGACTCAGCTAATAACACTGGACTGCCTCGTATTCCATACGCTCGTTTGTTGACATTCTCTCTCTCTCTGTTCCTCCCCGAGTGGATCTGTTCCTCCCCGAGTGGATGTCCAAGTAGCTGCAGAGCCGCAGAGTCAGAGGCGCAACGCCATAGTGCCGTCTCTGCTCTGAGCCGAGCTGCAGAGCCGCAGAGCCTATTCTGCCCAAGGACATTCTCCCCTTATGCTTTTTGTTGTTTTTTGCTCTTCTCTGTTTTGGAAATAAATACGCCCTGGTTTTTGGCTAACTCTGAACTACCTGTCTGTGCCGTGCTGTTGGGGTTGTTTACAAACCATAACATTATGACCCGACCATGTCGACCCCAGCCGACACAGACAGAGTTAGGGCAGCGTTGGCGGTCCAGATCCAGCTGACCAACGACCACACCCAACAGTTAGGTGCGGCTGCGGCTGCTGTGCAGGACCTCCGGGCCCAGGTCCAGCCGATTCAGGATTCTCTTGACACTCTGGCCATCCAGCAGACTACCCAGGGTAATCAGCAGGCTGATATTCTGCACCAGCTACAGGCTCTCAGTGCAGCATTTAACACCCTGCTTTTAACCCCACCTGTGCCAGGAGTCCCAGCCAGATCACCACCCGCCGCTGCGACAGACCCCGCACCTCCCGACCTCGCACCTCGGGAGCCCCGTCTCTCCAACCCACGTTTGTTCGACGGTAACTTCGAGGATTGTGCCACATTCATCATGCAATGTGAGTTGGTTTTCATTCATCAACCCAGCCGATTTACGTCAGAGGGAGCCCGAGTAGCGTACATGACTAACCTGCTCTCAGGCTGAGCAGCACAGTGGGTTACTGCTTCCTGGTCTATGAGGGCTGATTTTTGTTTCTCATACCCAGACTTCATGGCAGAGCTCCGAAGGGTTTTCCACCACCCAGCTCGTGGCTAGGACCCGGGAGCTCGGTTGGGCACCTTCCGGCAGGGCAGTGGCAGTGTCACTGACTACGCGCTGGAGTTCAGACTGGCCGCAACCGAGAGCGGTTGGAATGATCGGGCGCTTCATCTCACCTTCCTGAAGGGGCTCAACGACGCTGTAAGGGACCAGCTCGCGACCCGAGAGGAGCCCGATTCTCTCGAGGGCCTAATCAGCCTCGCCATTCGCATCGACGGACGCCTCCGGGAGAGAAGGCGTGAGAGAGCACAACTGGGACCCCCAGAGGTTCCCCAGACACCCCGTACTTGTGACTGTTCTGCTGACCGTCCTGCCCCCTCCGCGACTGGTGGCCCTTTTCCCTCCCGAGCTGTGACCAAGGAGGAACCCATGCAGCTGGGACGCACCCTCCTTAGCCCGAGGAGCCTTAACAGGAGTCGAGGCTCAGGTCCGGCCTATGTCTCTACTGCGGCCGGGATGGACACGTATCTCCAATTGCCCTACCCGGCCAAAAGACCAGGCTCGCCGGGACCCCGGGAGATCCTGGTGAGCCGTTTTTCCTGTTCCCACACCCGTGCACCACCTAACCGTCTGACGAGCGTCACCCTAGCCTGGGCGGACCAGCGGGCGACGGTGGGTGCACTCATTGACTCGGGTGCTGATGAGAGTTTCCTGGACGTTGAGTTTGCCACCCAGGCCAACATTCCACTTGAGGACCTCGAGAGGCCCTTGGAGGTTTTCGCGCTGGATCAGCACCGCCTGGCTGACATCACTCAACGCACCTGTCCTGTCCTCCTCACCATTGCTGGTAACCACGTTGAGAGACTCCAGTTCTTTATTACCAGATCCCCTCTTGTCCCAGTAGTCCTGGGTCGGCCCTGGCTCGCGCTGCATGAGCCCCACATTGCCTAGTCCTCCGGCACCATCATGGGGTGGAGCTCCTCCTGTCATGCCCAGTGTCTTCAGGCGGCGTCCAGTCCTTTGCCCCGGAGTTCCCCTTGTGTGCCACCCTCGGACCTCTCAACTATTCCCCCTGAGGACCACGACCTCGGGGAGGTTTTCAGCAAGTCCTGGGCTCAGGCCCTTCCTCCTCACCGGCCTTACGACTGTGCCATCGACCTCCGCTCAGGGGCCCCCCTTCCCGGCAGCCGCCTCTACAGTCTGACCGTCGCTGAGAAGGCAGCGATGGATAAGTACATCTCTGAGTCCTTGGCAGCAGGCCTCATTCGGCCCTCGTCCTCCCCGGTGGCGGCCGGTTTCTTTTTTGTTGGGAAGAAGGATGGAGACCTTCGACCCTGCATTGACTATCGCCAACTCAACGAGATCACCATTAAGAACAAATATCCTCTTCCTCTCATGAACTCCACCTTCGAGCCCCTCACCCAGGCTACCGTCTTCACCAAACTGGACCTCCGGAGTGCCTACCATCTGGTCCGTATCCGAGAGGGCAATGAATGGAAGACCGCCTTCAAGACTCCCAGGGGTCATTACGAGTATCTGGTGATGCCGTTCGGCCTCACCAACGCTCCGGCGGTATTCCAGACACTCATGAACGACGTCCTCCGTGACATGCTCGAGGAGTTTGTGGTGGTATACCTGGACGACATCCTCATCTTCTCCAAGACTCTCGAGGAACACGTCCAGCATGTCCGCCGAGTACTGGAGCGCCTCCTCCACAACCGGCTCTTCGTTAAGGCAGAGAAGTGCCGTTTCCACTCCGACTCCGTCTATTACCTTGGCTTCATCGTGGAGAGCAGCCTGACCCGAGCCGACCCTTGCAAGATCCGGGCCGTGGAGGAGTGGCCGGAACCCACCTCTCGGAAGGAGCTACAGAGCTTCCTCGGGTTCGCAAACTTCTACCGGAGGTTCATCCGGAACTACAGCCAAGTGGCAGAACCACTTACCAGGCTGACCTCTCCCTCCCTGCCGTTTGACTGGTCTCCAGCGGCCTGTGCTGCGTTCCGTTCCCTCAAGAAGAGGTTCACCACCGCCCCGGTCTTGCTCCACCCAGACCCCAAGAGGCAGTTTATTGTGGAGGTGGACGCCTCGGATACTGGACTAGGGGCTATCTTGTCTCAACGGTCGGCGACGGACCAGAAGGTCCATCCGTGCGCTTTCTACTCTCGTCGTTTCCTTCCTGCCGAGAGGAACTATGACATTGGCAATCGGGAGCTGCTGGCGGTAGTGGCTGCCTTGGAGGAGTGGCGTCATTGGCTGGACGGGGCCGAGGAACCGTTCACCATTTGGACGGACCATAAGAACTTGACGTACATCCGTGCATCCAAGCGCCTCAACGGCCGGCAGGCAAGGTGGGCCAGCTTCCTCAGTCGGTTCGACTTCTCATTGACTTTTCGCCCTGGGTCCCGCAACACGAAGGCCGACTCTCTGTCCCGGTTACACTCCATGGGGGCTCCAACCACTGATGATCCGACTCCCATCCTCCCAGAGGTCAGGGTGGTGGGAGTGGTCACCTTGGGCATCGAGACCGTGGTCAGGCGTGCCCTACGTTTCCATCCCGCTCCCAGCAACGTACCTGTTCGTCGCCTCTTCGTCCCCGACTCAGTCCGGTCCCGGGTTCTCCAATGGGGCCATACCAGCCGGTTTGCCTGCCACCCCGGCGTTCACCGCACTTTCTCCTTCCTGGCTCGTCGATTCTGGTGGCCCACCATGAGGAACGACGTCAAGGAGTTTGTTCTGGCCTGCACGGTCTGCGCCCGCAGCAAGGCCTCCCACCAGGCACCCTCCGGTCTATTACAGACACTTCCCATTCCGAGCCGCCCTTGGTCCCATGTGGCGTTGGACTTCGTCACAGGTCTTCCACCATCCCAGGGAAACACAGTCCTTCTGACTGTGGTGGACCGGTTCAGCAAGGGGGTCCACCTCGTGGCCCTTCCCAAGCTTCCCTCAGCTTCCGAGACAGCGGACCTCCTGACAAGCCACGTGTTCCGCCTCCATGGTTTCCCCCAGGACGTCGACTCGGACCGGGGTCCCCAGTTCACTTCCCGGGTATGGCGGGCTTTTTGCAAGGGATTGGGGGCAACTGTTAGTCTCTCGTCTGGTTACCATCCACAGACTAACGGACAAACAGAGAGGATGAACCAGAGCGTGGAGTTTGCTCTCTGTTGTGTTGCCGCCAAAAGACCTGCTTCCTGGAGCCGGTTCCTCCCCTGGGTCGAGTACACCATCAACTCCCTGGTCAGTTCCGCCACCGGCCTCTCACCATTCGAGGTATCCCTGGGCTACCAACCCCCTCTTTTCCCTGCACAGGAGTCGGAAGTGGCAGTTCCCTCCGTGCAGGAGCATCTCGACCGGTGTCGTCAAGTCTGGGAGATCACCAGGACAGCGCTGCTCCGGGCATCGGAGCGCGCCAGTCGGGGAGCTAACCGACGCCGGATCCCTGCGCCGACGTACCAACCTGGGCAGAGGGTATGGTTGTCCTCCAAGGATCTTCCGCTTCGATCCACGGCCCAGAAGCTTAACCCCCGGTTCGTCTGTCCTTTTGAGATCCAGAAGGTGCTCAGTCCCACGGCGGTGAGTCTTAAGCTTCCTGCGTCCATGCGCATTCATCCCGTTTTTCATGTGTCCCGGGTTAAGCCCGTCTCTCTCAGTCCCCTGATGCCTCCTGCTCCAGATCCGCCTCCTCCCGAGATGGTGGACGGACACCCCCATTGGAAGGTCCGTCAGCTCATGGACGTCCGACGGCGGGGACGGGGGTTCCAGTACCTGGTGGACTGGGAGGGATACGGTCCGGAGGAACGGAGCTGGGTCTCCCGCCAGCTCATCATGGACCCCGCCCTGGCCACCGACTTCCATCGGTCCCATCCGGGGAAGCCGAGGCCGGGCGGGTCGCCGGGTGGCTCCCGTGGAGGGGGGGGTACTGTGAGGATTGGTCCAATACCGCACGCTTCCAGGTACCAATTGCCCTCACGCACCTGAAGTGAGTTTCAAATCAGCTTGGTGGAGCCCTTATATACTCTGGGGTTCTGTACGTTCTGTGTCGGGTCGTTTTGGCTTACCACTGGCTGCTGCTTGTTTCCTCCCATGTTGTTCCCCGTCTTGTCTCCAGACAGAACGTATTTGGAAGTCGCCGCTGTTGGTCCTCTCTGCCATCCGTGGATCTGTGCCTCGTAGATCGCTTTGCGCTATTGTGCCTTGGTGAGTTTTGGAAACGTACTTTTTTGGATGCTCTGTTTTTTCCTTGCATTTTCCTGGACTCGGGACCTTTCTGTTCTTGTGTGTTTTGGTAAACACTGAAGATGTGTCGCTTGTGTTAGTACTGGACTCAGCTAATAATACTGGACTGCCTCGTATTCCATACGCTCGTTTGTTGACATTCTCTCTCTCTCTGTTCCTCCCCGAGTGGATCTGTTCCTCCCCGAGTGGATGTCCAAGTAGCTGCAGAGCCGCAGAGTCAGACGCGCAACACAACAGTGCTGTCTCTGCTCTGAGCCGAGCTGCAGAGCCGCAGAGCCTACTCTGCCCAAGGACATTCTCCCCTTATGCTTTTTGTTGTTTTTTGCTCTTCTCTGTTTTGGAAATAAATACGCCCTGGTTTTTGGCTAACTCTGAACTACCTGTCTGTGCCGTGCTGTTGGGGTTGTTTACAAACCATAACATTTACAGAAAAAATCAAACAGGACAGATCATAGAATATCAAAAGGCATCCAACTGAAAAGGCATAGGACATTAGGACTCAACTAATGGGATGTAAGTCTACAATCTGGCGAAGTGAAAGAGTAGTGACCAGTCTTTTATGGCAGGGTTGAATGGATGTGGAACAGCTCCTGACTCCCCACACCTGGATCCAATCCTGAGAGAGAGAGAGAGAGAGAGAGAGAGAGAGAGAGAGAGAGAGAGAGAGAGAGAGAGAGAGAGAGAGAGAGAGAGAGAGAGAGAGAGAGAGAGAGAGAGTGAGAGAGAGAGAGAGTGAATAAATGAATGGATGAAAACTTTATTTAACAGATTGCAGAATGGGTACAATACAGTACGGCTCAATACACACAATTGTTAAGGGGATGCAGACCAGATAAAGACATTTGTCTTGTTTACATCAGGGTCCCCAATTTTCAATTCATAGTGACATTTATGACATACACGACATACATGACATCATGACATTTATGGCATAGGGACATACATGACATACAGGCAGTGATGGGCAGTAGCTTGCTACAAGTAGCGACGCTACATAGCTTAACTACAATTCTCAGTAGCGTGCTGGTAGCTTGCTACTTTTTAACCAGGGTAGCAGTCTCTGTAGCGGAGCTATTTATAGAACGAAGTAGTAACGTAGCGACGAGAAACGTTACACGCTACTTTCGAGAGAAACAGTCTAGACGAGAATATCTGCGAGGAGAAAAAAAAATCCCCGTAAAAAACCCACTATGATTGGTTGGTTTGTTTAGATATGAGTGACGACTTCACGATTGGGTATGGTAGGCCAAAACGTTATGGGTAGGCCAATCAGAGGCAGGATAGGGCGGGACTCCAGCCGCAAAGCAGGAAGTGAAAATCAAAACAGACGTATTGAATGAATGCAATTTAACGGATTACATGAACAAGAACGACTCTGCGCGAAATGGCAGAGGGGTTCGATGGCATTGATGAAGATGATGATGTCAATAACAACAATGACTCTCCATGGCCCTATCTGGGACACATTTATGAGTTTGACTGAAAAAACGGCTAAAACTATGCTGCTCTCAACTTGAAGACACATTCAGGTGAGCTGATGAAAATCAACTGTTCCCAAACAGCACACAAGTCAGTACACTTTGTCAACAGCTTTAACTAAGATAGCTGCTATCATGATGTTTCACTGTAGGCAGAAAATGAACAATATTATTGGGGTGGAGAAAATAAAAAAGAGGGAAAAGCAGTGGTTCTCAACCTGTGGGACAGGACCCCCAGGGGCGGTCCCCACATGATTTTGGGGCCATGGAATGTTTTGTGAGTTACATATTTAAATACATTTGGTCATTTAGCTGACACTTTCATTGAAAGCAACTTACAAATTGTGTACAACAAGTCAGTAGGAGTGGTACATATCTAGCAGCCAAGGATAAGTAGTATTGTTTATCAGTGTCAAGCTTGAGTGTTATACTCTCAGTACATACTGTAGTAGTATAGACATATTAGCATAGTTGGTAGTAGTATATACATGGTAGCATAATACTAGTAAAATGAAGTAAAACAATTCAGATATTGAAGAAGTGTGTAATACAAGTTCATGTTAAAAGGATGACACAAAAAGCCAGACCGAGGGCTTGTTTCAGTTTTATAATAAACAATCAAACTGAGAATTTTTTCCCTGCCTATTTGTTTGGTGGAAACTTGGTCACGAAGTAAAAAAAAAAAAAAAAAAAAAAAAAAAAAAGTAGTGCCGATGTAGCTAGCTATTTTTGTCATGTTCTTGTAGTGTAGCTTGCTACATTTCTCTGGGGATAGCTTCCATTGTAGTTGAGCTATATTTAATCGAGAGTAACTTGTAGTGTAGCTTGCTACATTTTCCAAGTAGCTTGCCCATCACTGCATACAGGTATATAGTACTGTTACATTTGTGACAAATACGATATGCAAATATACAGTACTGTTACCCATAGATCCTGACAGAGAGTATATACATATGATGGGGAGGAGACTGTACATTAGGAGGGGGTGGGTGGGTGGGTGGGTGGGAGAGAAATGTACATACGGTGGGGAGAGAATATATACATACGGTGGGGAGGAGACTGTACATTTGGAGGGGGTGGGTGGGTGGGAGAGAAATATACATACCGTGGGGATAGAATATATACATACGGTGGGGAGGATACTGTCTATTAGGTGGGGGTGGGGGGGTTTGGACATTTACGGTGGCCAGTTTCGAATTGCAGCCTCCCATAGGTGGTCTTTAAGAGCGGTTTTGAATGTGGGTAGGGATTCACATTCCTTTACAGCTTTAGGTAGGGCGTTCCACATTGTTGTGGCATAATTGCGAAAAGTGTTTAGTCCCTTGTTTGTGCCGAATCTGGGTTTAACATGATTTGTTGAGCTTTGTGGTTGTGGTATTCACTGACGTTTGGGAAGTATTTTGACATGTACATGGGTACCTTAGTCGTATAGTGTATCTTGTAGACCAGGCCCATTGCAAGTTGCTGAACTCTGTCGTCTACTCTAAGCCATCCTAGGTAGTCAAAGTGGGCAGGGGTGAGTAGGGTTTTAGGAGTAAGGTCAAGTAGTAGTCTGACCAATTTGTTTTGTGATGTTTGTAGTCTTATTTTTTAGTGCCTTTGAGGTGCTTTGGTACCATGAGGTGCAAGCATAGTCGTAGTACCCTTGAATGAGTGCGCCTGCCAGAGTCTTCAGGGTATTCTTGTTTACCAGAGAGGAGATCCGGTACAAGAATTTAGTTCGTTGGTTGACCTTTTTTATTACCTTGGATGCCATTTTGTCACAGATTTGCCTCTAGGATGGAACCTAGGTATGTCATTTCATCTTTCCTTGTGACAATATTGTCACCCACTGTAACTGAGAAGCCGTCGGTCTTGCTGAGTTTGTTATTTGATCCGAAGACAATGGACTCTGTTTTACCCAGGTGTAATGATAGTTTGTTATCAGCG
>NC_140168.1:80862898-80970398 GCF_963971535.1 Notolepis coatsorum
TCTCTCATCTCCTCTCACCCCCCCCCCCCTCTCCCTTCATCTTTCACCTCATCAATCCCTCATTCTGTCGCCGAAAAGAACAAAGTGTTAGTGACCTTCTTTTTTTATGTGTCCTGTCAGCCCTACTCATCAAACTTCATCATGGAGTTTGGATGCTGATGGAGAGACTGAAGGACTGAAAGACAAAGAGAAGGATAGACGGATGAGGAGAGGAGAGTAGAGGAGAATAGAACAAGTGGACAGAGATAAATATTAGATTAGATTCAAATGTATTGTCATTATACAGCACAAATACAGTACAATGATAAGAACTTTGGCATGTACCAGTCAGAGTGCAAATGTAACAGTAAAATGTAATAGTAATATACAATGTACAGGTGATTAAACTGGATATAAAATATATAAATGAGCCCTACTGAGTAATAGTGCTAATCAGAAGTATGTAAAGTGTTACAGTATTATTATTTACAGTAATACAGGTATAAATACACTATGGTAGTAAGTTGTACTGGCTAGCATGCAGTGTAAGAGTATAGGATATATTATGTACACATAGTGACCGCGATCAGCGGATTTGTACAGATTGTGAAAGTACAGAATGTAAGCTTTCAAATGATATATATTCGAAGAACATATGCTTATTTGAATCTAGTTAAACCTCAAGTCTCAGAGCAGAGAAAAGCTGAGAAAATGTAATCTAAAGTTTGGCTGCATTTTTTAACACCTTGGCAGTGGGTACTAAGTGTGAATAATAGCTCTTAAATCCACCCCTAACAACTCCCCTAACCACTCCCCCACTGGATTAACTATTATGTCAGTGATTTAACATTACTTAACAGTTTGGTGAAAATAGCTGCTATACAAGCTGAACCACAAGCTGAAAGTCCCTATGGGACACAAAAAAGTCATCTAGAACCTTGTTTTTAAGCCAATAGAAATATTCAGAAAAAATTTATAGTGTTTTCCACAGCCTTAGGAAGCTGTGCAGACTAACAACACGCTGCCCTGCAAACATAGAAGTGGTTTATGAATATGAGATTGTCGAATTACATTTTTCTGTCATAGAATGTTAGGTTGTTAATGTCTTCTTTGTCTTGGTAATAACAATACCAATTACAAGTAATATAGATAGCATATATGGTTCATATTTGCCATTTACCTCTGCTCTGATCACATCTATCAATAAAGGTGCTATTTGTTTTTTGTGATAAAATTATAAAAGCAAGACATTAATGGAATAAATCATGTTTATCTTCAAAATATAAATGGAACAAGGTGGAAGCAGACAGTGGAGGTACACACTACACAGTGAATATTTTTGTAAAACTTTTACCATGTTTATCTTTTTTCACCTACAATTTCCACACTTTGGCATACAGTGGATCTGGGGCCCTTAAGCGTAAGCCAATGACCAGAGAGAGTATGATAAGGTCCTGTAATGAAGTGAGTTATTTATGAGTTATTATGAAGTCAGTATGTTTTTATTACTACTCTCTCATTATATCACTTTCCCTCTCCTCCCTGCACACGTCTCTTCACTCTGTGTCCCTAGATTCCCCTCCTTCCAATCTCTCTCTCTCTCTCTCTCTCTCTCTCTCTCTCTCTCTCTCTCTCTCTCTCTCTCCCTCCCTCTTTCCACCTGGCAAAGCGTATTATCGGTCACGTGGCTTAGCTTGGCTTCATGTGGCGAGGCCTAGCTCAGCTCAACAAGAAAGCTGAATGAGAAAGTATTTCTGTTTAATAGTCGCACAGTTGGTTTTTTTATCCCACGCTGCGGTTAGTCTGTGTTGCTGCGACCACAATTATATGTCCTGGGATCTTGTTTGGTGCTGCTAGCTAACATTAATGCTTCAGGCTAGACAGGCTAACAGCTTGTGATGATTGTAGTTTTGTTCCTTTGTGTTTTAGTGTGTGTGTAATGTTTGTGTTCTATCCCCTGCTTCCCCCTCCCTTCTCTGTCCCTTCTCTGTTCTCCTCTCCTGCAGCATGACAGACAGGAGGCATGGCTGGCGAGGTGGCACACTGGCTTTAACTCATCTCATATCCCACAGACAATAAAACCCTGGTTTTATCTCCACTACATGGAATAAATAATACTCTTTGGTTACTTATAGCACCAAGACTAGGAGAATTCAGGTATCATACTGACTCCAAAGTCGGGGAAAGACTAACTTAATAGTCAAATTAAGTTAGGACATAATTACTAGTTTGTAAGTTAATAAAAGCAAAGCAAGGACCTTTATGTTAAAACTAAACAAGATACTTAGTGTTCAATTAAGCTAAAACAAGGTTAAAGAAAGGTTACTACTAAAGAGAATAGAAATACCACCAGTATGATGAAACAAGCAAAAATAAGGTTCAATTAAAGTTGCATGGGGACAGAACTGAAGAAAAGACTGTTAGTCACTGTCTAGACCAGGGAGGGGCAACTGGCGGCCCGCGGGCCGCATGCAGCCCTCACCGACGTTCCATGCGGCCCCAGGCCAATATTAAAAAAAAAATAATAATAATAATATAATATAATTTTTTTTTTATTCGACTAAGAAGAGTTGGCAATCGACTATGGCTCCTTTCGATCGATTAGTCGACTATTTGACTAATAGGGGTCAGCCCTAGTGTGGACATATTCAACGCTGTTGAAAGTGCCGCAGCAATATGGGGGTTTTGATAAACTGTCGGCTGTTGTTACCGATGGAGCACCGGCAATGAAAGGAAAACGCACAGGATTCGCCGGGCTTCTTAGGCAGAGTGGCGTTGAGTGTCCAATGCTGCACTGCATTATACATCAGGTAAGTTCGCTAACATAATTTCCATCTATTGTGGGTCACTAATAATGACCAATGCGAGTCGAGTGTAGTCAAATTATATGCGAGAGTCATTAAATCGTTTTTTTTTTTTTTGTATCTGATATAGGAGGCTCTCTGTGCCAAGAAGCTTGACTACAGCCATGTTATGGATTTGGTTACCAAGGTTACCAATCTAATTTGTGGAGGCAACAGGTCACTAAACCATAGAAAGTTTGTCTCCTTTTTGGAAGAGATGGACACTGATTATGGCGACTTGCAGCTACACACAGAAATCCGATGGCCGTGGGAAGTGCTTGGAGAGGTTTTTTGCGCTGCGTAAAGAAATCCCCACATTCTTGGATGAGCAACTGACGAGCGACACAAGCGCATACTGCACTAAACTCAGAGATACAGCGTTTCTCTGTGACATGGCCTTCCTCACGGATATCACTTCGCACCTTAAACTGCAGCTTGAACTGTGCGAGCTACAGTCAGATCCTTTTTTTCAAGCAAAGAGAAATGAGAGGGGAATTTCGTTTTGGAAACTGCTACCTGAGCCCCGCTTCCCACTCCTCAGGGACTTTGCCCTCTCTATGGCCAGTATGTTTGGGAGCACATACATATGTGAGAGCAATTTCTCAAACATGAAGCACATCAAGTCAAAGGAGAGAAACAGGCTGTCAGATGAAACATTATTTCATCTGATGCAGATCGCATGCACAAACATTGAAGTTGACATTCCTGCTATTGTGCGCCAACAATAGCAAGTGTCTCATTAAAGACAGGGGGGGAGGAGATGATGAAGAGGTGTAGAGGGGGGGAAGGAGATGATGAAGAGGTGTAGAGAGGGGACCATTATTATTATTATTATTATTATTATTATTATTATTATTATTATTATTATTATTATTATTATTATTATTATTATTATTATTATTATTATTATTATTATTATTATTATTATTATTATTATTATTATTATTATTATTATTATTATTATTATTATTATTATTATTATTATTATTATTATTATTATTATTATTATTATTATAACCATTATTGACCCACTGTGGGGCGAGGGTGAATGTCATGCCAGTTTGATAAAGGGTCAATGGGAGGCATGTAGTATTGCACTTTACTTTGCTTGTTTACTTTTGTAGTGTTCAGATAACACTATAACACAAACAAGCATTCCTGCTGCATTTCACTACAACAGTAAATCAAAAGTGCAATAATAAATTATTTTGTTAAATGTATAAACTTTTATCCTGCTACTAAACAAAACATTCCTGAGTGCTTCATATCCATAACATGCATTTCAGTGTTATAATGTTTTGTTTAGTAGCAGGATAAAAGTTTATACATTTAACAAAATCATTAAAAATAAAAGTTAAACAAATAATAATACAAATTTGGTGCCTCTTGTGACGAGGGGCCTCCAAAAGGCCTCGAGTGACAAGGGGCCTCCAAACATTTTTTAAATAAAAGTTAAAAAAATAATAATACAAATGTGGGGCCTCTTGTGATGAGGGGCCTCCAAAAGGCCTCTAGTGACGAGGGGCATCAACATTTTTTTTTTTTTTAATTTAAATTTTTTTTTTTTTTTTTTTTTTTGATGCCCCTCATCACTAGAGGCCCACGGGCCGCGTCCCGGTCGTTAATCCGGCCCTGCCCCTAGTTCATCTGGAGCAGTTAGGGGTTAAGTGTCTTGCTTAAGGACACTTTGACATGCTGTCGGGAGGAGCCGGAAACAAACCGGAACCAAACCGGGAACCTTCCGATTACCAGCCGACTGCTCTATCTCCTGAGCCACCAGGAAAGGGCAAAAAATATCTTGTTAATATATGCAGCCTACAACTAAGGTCCAGGATATAGATAATGTGCTAACATCAAACAACATTCTGAGACCCACTTAGATGATTCATTTGAGTATACTAGAGTGGCAGCAGGGATATAACATCTATAGAAGGGACATGGATACCTATGGGGCTAGTTTTTGTTTTGTTTTGACCTATCTCAAACCCTGCCCCTTTTCTTGATCCTCCAATCACAGCTATCGCTTACCTTGGACTTCCTCGTACAAACTTTGTTTGTACGAGGAAGTCAGAGGTAAGCGACAGCTGTGATTGGTGGATCAAGAAAAGAGGGCAGGGTTTTGAGACATTGGCGGCCGGTGCATTCTTCTCCATGAGGGGCGCTATACCAAACATTTTGCAAACATGTACCACGCATTGGCGAATATTTAAGTAGGTACAACTATCACCATTGCCATCAATCAATATATGATCACAGTCAGTCAAATGCAGCCACGCTTCCAATATGCCCTACACAAACACGCGCACATCTCTCTCTCTCTCTCTCTCTCTCTCTCTCTCTCTCTCTCTCTCTCTCTCTCTCTCTCTCTCTCTCTCTCTCTCTCTCTCTCTCTCTCTCTCTCTCTCTCTCTCTCTCTCTCCCTCTCCATGCAAAAATAATCACTTATGTATATCTTGTCCTTCTTAACAAGTTACCATTCATTGTCCAGGTCATTATGCCCCCCCCCCCAGGCAGAAGGGCTTGATAAAGTATATCCACTGTCCAGACTGTGTTGATGTCCATCCATGTCCACTGCATCCATATATAGCTTCTTGTTAGTACTGTGAGTGACGAGCTGTGTCTTTGCCCATTTCCACGTCGAACAGCCTGCAAACTACCTGGCGTTCCTATCGCCCTGCTCTAAGACAAACTCTAACCTTAACCAACTTTGAAAGAGTGCCTAAGCTTAACCGTCGAAAGAACTTGCCGTCACGCTCTAAGACAAACTCTAACGTTACCTTAACCTACTTCGAACGAAGAGTGGCTAGGCTTTCCCAGTGTAGAAACTGACGTCGGCCAATCAGAGAGCGTCTCCGAGAAATGCGGCTACGGAAATTATTGACGCTGCTTGCTTAGATGATAATAGATCGCTTGGAAACACGCCCGGTTTCCATCATAATACATCATATTTCAACGCACAGCGAATTACGCACTGATTGGCTGCGACAGTACAGCGATGAAACCAGTGCACGCCCACTGTGAGCGCTATGCGTCTAGCCCAGGAGAAATGCGGCTATGGGAAGTATAGAGGCGGTATTATTCTCTAGCAGACAGTCACTTCCTGTTCATGAAAACAATTATTTATATTTGATATATTAACGTTATATTGTGCATTGGAAACACAAACATACTTAAAATGAGTAAATATTATTCATTTTAAACATGTTTATTTGATTTCTAGGGCTCTTAAAAAAAATCAAAAAAGAATTCTTCTTCTTCTCTCTTTTAACCAGGGAGGGCGGCGCTCTAGCGCCCCCATTGACCAGCCGCCACTGTTGCATACCCAAAGTAATTTGTGATTTATTATACTTTATACTTATAGCACATGAATGAGTCTGGTCTCTTTTGAAAGGTAACATTCTGAGGTTTCTTACACAATAAAATATTTACACAAAGAAATATCACTTTGAGTGCTAATGAAATAGAGTAACACACTGAAGTAAAGGTTTTGTGTACTCACATTTCGGTTTCCTGGTTGCCAGATGCCTGTTTTTACGCTCCAGCTGTGAGGTAGGAGCTGGAACACATAATGGTTCCATAGCCTGAAGTCTTATAGTACAGGTCCAAGGTTTATAATAATCTCACGGAAAACGTGTGTTTCACAAAGGTTTTTGTAATGTGTGTACCAGTGTTAATTCGGCATCATTATCCAAAATGGCGGTCCGCTGCCATTCATTTCGAGGCTCTAGTCAAACAAAGGACTTCTCCCCCTTTCTCGTTGCGATCAGCCCCCGCATGGGATATCCCTCGCTACAGAATTTAATTGGCTACAAAGGTGGTCAATCATTTTCGCCATCAGAGGTGACTGGTCCGTTCAGGACCGTTCACAACCGGATGTGGTAATTTGTCCGAATGGCTGTCAAATGACGCTAGTCGGATGTCTCGTCATGTAACTCGAGACTGAAAGCACGCAATAGGTCGAGAGTGGTGTCGATCGAACGGCGGGAAGTTTAACTTTCCAACAATGTATTGAATGATTGGGAGAAACACAGCCCAGAGCCGGCAGACGAGCGCAAAGTGCCACGACGTGTGCAAGCGTGTGTGACGGCCTGTATACTGGCTGTCCGATGTTTAACCTCTTAAGCCCGAGCGGTCCGGTACCGGTACGAGAATGACATCACGCCATAAATCCATCTCTACAAAATGTATGAATTAATGTTGCATTTAATCTTTTTTATGTAGCGAAGAGTAAAGACCCTAACCCTGTCAAAACAGCAGTCAAAGTGTATATTTTCAGCACTACGTTTGTTTACCAATGATTTTAAGTGTTATTAGTGAAATATAAGTTTATAGAAATCTCAGGGCATCGAGTCGGAAAAAGGTGAGGATTGACGCAAGGATAGTCTTTAGTGTAGTCTTTTGAGAGAAGAGACCCAGGTCTTTTGATGGGCTTTAGAATTTCCGAAAACTACACTTCCCAGCTCACGCCAACCCCTGTCAATCAACTGACTTCTTTTTCAGTTATTTTTTCCTCTTTATTTTTGGGTGGAACAAACCTGAACGTTATTGACATACATTTTAATGCAGTTAGTTTCTCTACCTTTCTGTGAACGTCTAGCAAAAAACGGCATTGCAATCTGATGTACATTATAAAAAAGTAACTGTACTTACAGTAGATTTCATTCACGGTTTTTGCTGCACGCCTGGTGATACTAAATCCGGATTGAACTCTGCCATTGGAAAGGGGAGAATTGGCCCAATCAATAGACGTGTGACTTGGCCATAATAAGGTAATTTATAGGCCTGATATTCTATATTCTATAATCATATTTCAAATTGCATGTGTCCGAGTGGCAGAATTCAGTACTGTATCTACAAAACCTTCTGTTTAATCATCTGCCCTTCATTAATTAGCTTAGAATTTTTTTACACGTGTTCTCTAGAAGGTGCTGAATGAGATCAGTGGCAGTTTTGTCTGGTCAATTTTAGCATGGTGTTATTCACCATCAAAGATGCAAAGAAAAATCATAATTTATATTCTCCTTTGTTTCATCACAATTTACTCAAGCCTAGTAACAGACACAATATTCCTGACACTGGGAATACATTCCCTGAGATCCATAGATGTCCCTAGATACCAAGGATTTAGTATCACCAGCCGTGCAGCAAGAACCGTGAATGAAATGTACTGTAAACACAGTTATTTTCTAACACAGTTATTTTCTATTATGGAGCCATTTTGAATCGGGATGGATGGATTTTTGCTAAACGTTCACAGAAAGGTAGATAAACTAACTGCATTCTAATTTATGCCAATAACGTTCAGTTTTGTGGTGGATAATCCCGAAAAATAAGAGAAATAAAAAAAAAAATCATCCACAAGTAGTTTGCTGTACAGCTGGCTTGAGCTGGGTATTGTCTTTTTTCAAAATTCCGACTCTCATTGAAAGACCTGAGTGTCCTTTATCATAATGACTACAACAAGATGGCCGCTCGCATTTATTTCCTGTTGAAATTTGCTAGTTAACACATCCTGCGCCATAAACGTCGTACGACGGGTTTCAAGTTCATGCGAATTCTGCCAATACACGGCGTACGACGTTATTGAGATCATATTTCATATTTTTGCCATGGTATTCATATTTCCCTTATGGAGCCTCGTCTGATGCAGTGGAACTCGGCACAACTCTGTAACGCTTCAATACTGCCACCTGGTGGATGATCGGCGAGTTGCCAAACCGGAAATGCCCGTTTGGATATCAGTGCGAATCCTAAATACCTCCGGCCACTCGCATATCGTTGCAGGACTCTAGCCACACACCGTGGATATGGATCGCTGCCATAACTCAATAATCGACATGATTTGGGCGTGTATTGTTATTATACAAACCCGAAATGGATCTACTCGATCCCCATCAAATAACTGGGATCTTTTTGCTCCAGTGTCATCACCCAACGGTAAGAGGAGGCTGACGTTACTTTCAGCCTGATTGTTTATTATTATCCATGCAAACTGCTCTGATCTATATATCACCCATATTACATAAAAGCATTTAACGACGATCACAGAATTATAAACGACCCCCCCCCCTCCGTTCACCCGCGCATAACGTTTAGGATCATGTACAGTTGACATTTTAGCGTGGATCGGCAACAAACTGCATTTGATAATCTATATATGCATTTATGCCTATATCTCACTTTCTAGGAATTACTGCAGAAAACGATAAAAACATATTTATATTCTAGACGGTATTTTCGTATGAATGTGTGAATGAAAAAGTAAAACGTTCCTACATCCTGAACGATAGATAATCGATGTTGAATGGGCCATAGTAATGTCAATTTAGCAATACAATTAAAAAAGTTATAGCCCTGCAAAGAAGGTGAACATCTCCATAGACTTACAGTGCTGGCAGAGAATGGTATAAGATGATCAAACTCCGTGGCAGTTAATGTGTTAATGAATACAATTCCTAAACTGATATTTCCTTATTTAATAACACTTTAACCTATTGGTAAACAAACGTATTGTTGAAAATATACACTATTTTTTGACAGGATTAGGGTATTTAATCTTGGCTACATTTGAAGAAAAGAAAAAACGCAACTTTTATTCACAGTCCTAGACATGGATTTATGGCTTGGGTCCGGTACCGGACCCGTCGAGTTTAAGAGGTTAATCAAACAGGTCCTGCAGACTCTAGTTTTATCAGCTTGTCTTGCCCCTCCAATGCACACTAAGGTCTAATGTAAACAACATTAGTGTTGTTCTCATGTTCTCATTTCTCCTGGTTAATCTCTCCTGGTTAATCTCTCCTGGTTGAGGAGCGGCTGACTCCTTTTGGGTTTTTCGCACAGCGGCAGAGAAGCAGGCGCTACAGAGGGTGGTAAGGTCTGCACAGAGGGTGGTAAGGTCTGCACAGAGGGTGGTAAGGTCTGCACAGAGGCAGAGAAGCAGGCGCTATAGAGGCTGGTAAGGTCTGCACAGAGGCAGAGAAGCAGGCGCTATAGAGGGCGGTAAGGTCTGCACAGAGGCAGAGAAGCAGGCGCTATAGAGGGTGGTAAGGTCTGCACAGAGGCAGAGAAGCAGGCGCTATAGAGGGCGGTAAGGTCTGCACAGAGGCAGAGAAGCAGGCGCTATAGAGGGTCGTAAGGTCTGCACAGAGGCAGAGAAGCAGGCGCTACAGTGGGCGGTAAGGTCTGCACAGAGGGTGGTAAGGTCTGCACAGAGGGGGGTAAGGTCTGCACAGAGGGTGGTAAGGTCTGCACAGAGGCAGAGAAGCAGGCGCTACAGTGGGCGGTAAGGTCTGCACAGAGGGTGGTAAGGTCTGCACAGAGGGTGGTAAGGTCTGCACAGAGGGTGGTAAGGTCTGCACAGAGGCAGCGAAGCAGGCGCTACAGAGGCCGGTAAGGTCTGCACAGCGGCAGAGAAGCAGGCGCTACAGAGGGTGGTAAGGTCTGCACAGCGGCAGAGAAGCAGGCGCTACAGAGGGCGGTAAGGTCTGCACAGCGGCAGAAAAGCAGGCGCTGCAGAGGGCGGTAAAGTCTGCACAGAGGGCGGTAAGGTCTGCACAGAGGGTGGTAAGGTCTGCACAGCGGGTGGTAAGGTCTACACAGCGGGTGGTAAGGTCTGCACAGAGGCAGAGAAGCAGGTGCTATAGAGGGTGGTAAGGTCTGCACAGAGGCAGAAAAGCAGGCGCTACAGTGGGTGGTAAGGTCTGCACAGAGGGGGGTAAGGTCTGCACAGAGGGTGGTAAGGTCTGCACAGAGGGGGGTAAGGTCTGCACAGAGGGTGGTAAGGTCTGCACAGAGGCAGAGAAGCAGGCGCTACAGTGGGCGATAAGGTCTGCACAGAGGGTGGTAAGGTCTGCACAGAGGCAGAGAAGCAGGCGCTACAGTGGGCGGTAAGGTCTGCACAGAGGGTGGTAAGGTCTGCACAGAGGCAGAGAAGCAGGCGCTACAGTGGGCGGTAAGGTCTGCACAGAGGGTGGTAAGGTCTGCACAGAGGGTGGTAAGGTCTGCACAGCGGCAGAGAAGCAGACGCTACAGAGGGCGGTAAGATCTGCACAGCGGCAGAAAAGCAGGCGCTGCAGAGGGCGGTAAAGTCTGCACAGAGGGCGGTAAGGTCTGCACAGAGGGTGGTAAGGTCTGCACAGAGGGCGGTAAAGTCTGCACAGAGGGCGGTAAGGTCTGCACAGAGGGTGGTAAGGTCTGCACAGCGGGTGGTAAGGTCTACACAGCGGGTGGTAAGGTCTACACAGCGGCAGAAAAGCAGGCGCTACAGAGGGCGGTAAGGTCTGCACAGCGGGTGGTAAGGTCTACACAGCGGCAGAAAAGCAGGCGCTACAGAGGGCGGTAATGTGACAGGTGTCAGAAATGTTCTTTTTTGTTGTTGTTGCCTAGCACGTTTCATTTTATATTTACCAAACTATGTAGTATTATTTCTCTTTGTCATCCATATTACTGTGATTTTGGTTATTCTTTTGTGTGCGATAAGTTTGTTTTCCCCGGACATTGGGTCTCATTCCCGAACGGATTTACGACCAAAAATGTCCTCTTAGGCAGATTTCTGCCCATTTAAGACATATTAGGGCTGGTAGCCCGATTCCCCAAATCTTCCTGAGATCGGATTTGACCGTGGCTGAGAGCAGATTTAAGAGTGCTGAGGAGCACACTTATGATTGATTGACTAATTGAACATTTTATTAACTTGACAGACTGTGTTCTCATAGTGATTCCTTCATGTCAACGCTACAGGCCTCCTTGGAATTAATTACTTAATCATAATTAAAATAAATATGACAATATTTGTACGATAAGAAATTACGCATTTGATGTCGGAAAAATAAATAATATGGATGAATCTGATCACAGGGCAGCTGGATTAACCATATCTGAACCAGCTATTTTGGACAAATGTATAATTACTTTAATTACTCAGATATTCAAACACAATTATGCAATTATTGTGAAATTATTGAAAATAATAATTATTTAATGCCTTCTGTGGAATTTGTATTTCTTATTTGTTACATATCTGTTTTAATGATTAATTATACATTTGAAAGAATGCAGGTCAACATGCAATATATCCCATTGATTGGTATACAATGGGACAGACCTTTGTTTGATATAGCTATAAACCTGCATTCCTTCGAATATATCATTAATCAATTAAACTTATATTGAAATACACTATATAGCCTATACACCAACACTGAAATGACAGTGGATAAATAAATAAATAAGAACTAAAGCTAATCACGTGGAAATAGACTGCATTAATATTCCATAACAAGTCTTGTGTGCGCCAGTATGGCCTACGTGTCTAATGAATGAACAGTATAGGCTTAATATATTCTAGTTACTTGTTTCATTAGGATTTAGTAGATATAGTATCTACTAAATCCTAATGAAACAAGTCATTAATGGAATAATAAGCCTAAACTGCGTTCATTCATTACGCCGTAGGCTATACAGTACTTCGCGCCCGCGCGCGTGTGTGTGTGCGGCAGGTGCCCGAGCTGTACTATATATGATGACAATACAATTAATCTAATCTAATTTTAATGGGTGACAAAACGCTTCCGCATCCATTTTCACACGGCTGCATCATTAGTTGCCTTATAAGGAGCTCTGGAGGCGTTGTTTTGTATGCAAATGACCTAGACGGGAACGCGCGTTCATGTTTCAGACTGGTGCCATTCCCGAACGCAGATTATCTCAGCTCAGATAGTTTGAGTCACTTAAGACATATTCCCAGCACATTGGGGACTCAGAGTGAACTTGTCATTGATTCTGTCTCAGTCGGTTCCAAGATAAGTCTTCCAAGAGAACTCTTTGGAAAATATTCGGGAATGAGACCCATTGCCTACTGACTTCCGCCACTAATTGGACACTGCGCCATATAAGGAAAACGCCAACAGGGCTTGCGACAGAGACGACAGAGATGGCAGAAAGAGACGGCAGGGGTAATACTGCGGGGGCTGTGTGTGTGGCGTGTTTTTATGAATAGGAATAAGGAAAGGCACGGCCATTAGTCGGGATAGAGGCGCCTCGACTGCACAGTGCTGGTGAACGCAGAGAAACGTGAGGAAGGCTTCCCGACGTTCCCGTACAGACGATTAGACCGGAGGGTGTCAGCAAATACACTGTTCGAAACGGGAAGACTGCCGTGGCTTTGTAATTTCAGGTCTGAGGGGGACGGACGTCCAGCGCTCTCCGGCTTGGAGACAGATGGCATCTTTCCTACACACACACAGTTCACCCATTGTAGACTGCTGGTTTTGCACCACGCTTGTTTGCACACTGTCGTATTGCACATTTTGTAGCCTTGATTGTTTAAGAGTTATTGGTTTATTTAGTTAGCTGGCCCCATAGGGTTTTGTATGGTATTTTGTATTATTGTATTTTCGTATTGTATTTTAGCATGTTTTATTAGAATCTTATGAATATAATTTTTTGTTATAATAAATATATATATATATAGTTCTACATGTATGAACGGTTTCAGTGTCAGTCTCTCTCATGCCATGTAGAGGTTGTTTTGCTTTCACCTGGTATAAGAAACGAACCTATGTGTATCCTATCCTATGTGTTTTAATTTAACACAGGGACTTTAACCTCGAAAACAAAAGTGGCGTAGTCTGCAAACAATTGGTCTTTATTTGGTTTTTCAGTAATCATGCACTCTGCACTTTATACGGTGCAAACCAATTAAATGATTGCTGCCATTCTTAACTCAATGGACACCAAGGGGGCGCTGTTTACCTTCTGGTTAGAATGCCAACGTTGTAATGCAATGGGGAGAATGCCGTGTTTTGCGAGTGTTAAAACTATAAAGAAATATTATAGCTATGGATCTAATAAACACGTCGATTATCAGTTAGACAAAAGAGTTTCTTCCAGTCAACATCCAAAAAACATACATACATTTCCGTTTTATACCGTGGTGAATATGAATATAGTTCCAGAGCGATTCTGTCTAATCTCAAGAAACTTGAGCAAACCGTGCTTCAATGTATTTCCTTCGAAATCGTGCCATTTGTCGCTTGATTTATGAATCGTTCTGAAAATAATGCTAGATTATCTGTATTATATGTGTCCTCATGCACGATACAGAAGCGGGGCTGAAAAATCGCTTCTCCGTGCCTTGGTCGCAGCCAACCGCACGCACACACACACACACACACATGCGTGATCGTTACAAAAGAAACATCTGATTAACCCAAGATTTGTAACATAGAGTCCTTACCTCACATCTGATATACTGCAAAAAGATTCATCCAATTCCCGATCGCCATTCCAAATATTGATCGCGTTTATTGATCCAACCTTATATGTCCAAAAACGCATAATCCACGCTGCTCTCAGTCTCCCCAGTCCATGTGTTATAACGATACTGCATGCCCGAGAAGGAAAACCTGGACCGGACTTGTTAGATCACTGCACAGCCCAAGGGGGAGGGATTTCAATGATGTGCAATACCGGCCGGAAGGCGTTAGGCGGTGGTATTGGCCTTTTGCAAGCTCAGACGCATTCCCATCAGGCTGGATGGATGAAAAATGAATGGATATAGCTAATAAAATAAATAACGTTTAAAACCCGACTTTTCTCGTGAATGACGCTGAATGAGTTATGAGTAAGTTCTATGTGAGTGAATCGGCCACCATCACAGTAAGGTCTGTACAGCGGCAGAGAAGCAAGCGCTACAAAGGGTGGTGAGGTCTGCACAGCAGCAGAGAAGCAGGCGCTATAGAGAGTGGTGAGGTCTGCACAGCAGCAGAGAAGCAGGCTATAGAGAGTGGTGAGGTCTGCTCAGAGGACCACCGATGCACGGACAGAGCAATCCGCATCATGCGTGACCCCACCCACCCTGAACACGGACTGTTTACCCCCCACCCACCCTGCACACGGACTGTTTACCCCCCATCCACCCTGCACACAGACTGTTTAACCCCCACCCACCCTGCACACAGACTGTTTACCCCCCACCCACCCTGCACACGGACTGTTTAGCCCCCACCCACCCTGCACACAGACTGTTTAGCCCCCACCCACCCTGCACACGGACTGTTTACCCCCCACCCACCCTGCACACAGACTGTTTACCCCCCACCCACCCTGCACACAGACTGTTTAGCCCCCACCCACCCTGCACACAGACTGTTTACCCCCCACCCACCCTGCACACAGACTGTTTAGCCCCCACCCACCCTGCACACAGACTGTTTAGCCCCCACCCACCCTGCACACAGACTGTTTACCCCACCCACCCTGCACACAGACTGTTTACCCCCACCCACCCTGCACACAGACTGTTTAGCCCCCACCCACCCTGCACACAGACTGTTTACCCCCACCCACCCTGCACACAGACTGTTTACCCCCCATCCACCCTGCACACGGACTGTTTACCCCCCACCCACCATGCACACAGACTGTTTACCCCCACCCACCCTGCACACAGACTGTTTACCCCCCACCCACCCTGCACACGGACTGTTTACCCCCCACCCACCCTGCACACAGACTGTTTACCCCCCACCCACCCTGCACACAGACTGTTTACCCCCCACCCACCCTGCACACAGACTGTTTACCCCCACCCACCCTGCACACAGACTGTTTACCCCCCACCCACCCTGCACACGGACTGTTTAGCCCCCACCCACCCTGCACACGGACTGTTTACCCCTCTCCCACCCTGCACACAGACTGTTTACCCCTCTCCCACCCTGCACACAGACTGTTTACCCGTCTCCCACCCTGCACAGAGACTGTTTACCCCCCACCCACCCTGCACACAGACTGTTTACCCCCACCCACCCTGCACACAGACTGTTTACCCCCCACCCACCCTGCACACAGACTGTTTACCCCCACCCACCCTGCACACAGACTGTTTAGCCCCCACCCACCCTGCACACAGACTGTTTACCCCCACCCACCCTGCACACAGACTGTTTACCCCCCATCCACCCTGCACACGGACTGTTTACCCCCCACCCACCATGCACACAGACTGTTTACCCCCACCCACCCTGCACACAGACTGTTTACCCCCCACCCACCCTGCACACGGACTGTTTACCCCCCACCCACCCTGCACACAGACTGTTTACCCCCCACCCACCCTGCACACAGACTGTTTACCCCCCACCCACCCTGCACACAGACTGTTTACCCCCACCCACCCTGCACACAGACTGTTTACCCCCCACCCACCCTGCACACGGACTGTTTAGCCCCCACCCACCCTGCACACGGACTGTTTACCCCTCTCCCACCCTGCACACAGACTGTTTACCCCTCTCCCACCCTGCACACAGACTGTTTACCCGTCTCCCACCCTGCACACAGACTGTTTACCCCCCACCCACCCTGCACACAGACTGTTTACCCCCACCCACCCTGCACACAGACTGTTTACCCCCCACCCACCCTGCACACAGACTGTTTACCCCCACCCACCCTGCACACAGACTGTTTACCCCCCACCCACCCTGCACACAGACTGTTTACCCCCCACCCACCCTGCACACAGACTGTTTAGCCCCCACCCACCCTGCACACAGACTGTTTAGCCCCCACCCACCCTGCACACGTACTGTTTACCCCCCACCCACCCTGCACACAGACTGTTTAGCCCCCACCCACCCTGCACACAGACTGTTTACCCCACCCACCCTGCACACAGACTGTTTACCCCCACCCACCCTGCCCACAGACTGTTTAGCCCCCACCCACCCTGCACACAGACTGTTTACCCCCCACCCACCCTGCACACAGACTGTTTACCCCCCATCCACCCTGCACACGGACTGTTTACCCCCCACCCACCCTGCACACAGACTGTTTACCCCCACCCACCCTGCACACAGACTGTTTACCCCCCACCCACCCTGCACACAGACTGTTTACCCCCACCCACCCTGCACACAGACTGTTTACCCCCACCCACCCTGCACACAGACTGTTTACCCCCACCCACCCTGCACACAGACTGTTTACCCCCCACCCACCCTGCACACGGACTGTTTAGCCCCCACCCACCCTGCACACGGACTGTTTACCCCTCTCCCACCCTGTACACAGACTGTTTACCCGTCTCCCACCCTGCACACAGACTGTTTACCCCCCACCCACCCTGCACACAGACTGTTTACCCCCACCCACCCTGCACACAGACTGTTTACCCCCCACCCACCCTGCACACAGACTGTTTACCCCCACCCACCCTGCACACAGACTGTTTACCCCCACCCACCCTGCACACAGACTGTTTACCCCCCACCCACCCTGCACACAGACTGTTTAACCCACACCCACCCTGCACACAGACTGTTTACCCCCACCCACCCTGCACACAGACTGTTTACCCCACCCACCCTGACACAGACTGTTTAGCCCCCACCCACCCTGCACACGGACTGTTTACCCTCCACCCACCCTGCACACAGACTGTTTACCCCCCACCCACCCTGCACACGGACTGTTTAGCCCCCACCCACCCTGCACACAGACTGTTTAGCCCCCACCCACCCTGCACACAGACTGTTTAGCCCCCACCCACCCTGCACACAGACTGTTTTCCCCCACCCACCCTGCACACAGACTGTTTAGCCCACACCCACCCTGCACACGGACTGTTTAGCCCCCACCCACCCCTGCACACAGACTGTTTACCCAACACCCACCCTGCACACGGACTGTTTACCCCCCACCCACCCTGCACACAGACTGTTTAACCCACTCCCACCCTGCACACAGACTGTTTACCCCCACCCACCCTGCACACAGACTGTTTACCCCCCACCCACCCTGCACACAGACTGTTTAACCCACTCCCACCCTGCACACACTGTTTACCCCCCACCCACCCTGCACACAGACTGTTTACCCCCACCCACCCTGCACACAGACTGTTTACCCCCACCCACCCTGCACACGGACTGTTTACCCCCCACCCACTCTGCACACGGATTGTTTACCCCCCACCCACCCTGCACACAGACTGTTTACCCCCCTCCCTTCAGGCAGGAGGCTGTGCAGCATCCGGGCAAGAACCACCAGGCTGAAAAATAGCTCTTCTCAGATGCTGTGAGACTGCTGAACTGTTCATCGCAGTTCATCACTGCCATGCCTCTGCACACTGCACCATAGCACTTTATGGCACCTATGACACTTCTCTCTTCAATCAGTGAATTAAATGAGTTTTATTGAATTAAATCAGTTTTATTGAATTAGACTAGTTTTAATTTGAATAATAATTTTTAATCAGTTTGCATGTTTATCATGAGGATCATTACTTATTTGAGTATTTATTTAGTTGTCTTAGTATTTAATGGCTATAACCGAGACCTGTGTACTGTAATTCGTGCTTCCATGTCCCATGAAAAAATTACAATAAACCTGACTTTGTCTATACATTGTTAGATTTTTATGTAGGTCTGGTATATTCAGTGTTTATGAATATAGTGTATATTAATAACCGGCTAGTATATGAATACATATGTATAGTAATATGTTTGTGAGAAAGAATATTGTTAGTTATATTTTTCTGGTTTTTATTTTATCATTATTTCACGTGGTTGTTTTTTTCCAATCCTAAAAAAGGAAAATTCTATCACTTCTCGTATCACTCCATTCCACCTTTCTCCTCTCTCCTTCCTCTCCATCTTTCCCCACTCCTCCACTCTCTCCATCCACCTCTTGCTCCATCAACACAGCTTCATCGCTCCTCCTGTCTTCTTCACTCAATCCTTTCATTTCTCCTCTCATCCTCCTCCTACCCCATATTCTCTCTCTATCCTCCCTCTCTTCCTCCTGTCCTCCCCCTGACTCTCTCTCTCTCTCTCTCTCTCTCTCTCTCTCTCTCTCTCTCTCCTTTCTCTCTTTCTCTCTCTCCCTGTCTGTCTCTGTCAGTCTCTCTCTCTGTCTCTCGCTCTCTCTATCTCTGTCTCTCTCTTGCTCTCTCTCTCTCTCCCTCTCTTTTTATATCTCTCCCCCCGACTGCCCCTTTCAGTCTATCTCCCTCTCTCTCTTTTTTTCTCTCTCTCCATGTCTCTCTCTCTCTCTCTCTCTCTCTCTCTCTCTCTCTCTCTCTTCTGTGTCATCACTCTTTCTGTGACTTCTCCCAACACAGATTTGTCATAATTTCGCCTCAACTTACATCATCACTTCACTCGTTCTTTCCAAGGCCTATACTTTCTTCGTTCTCTCATCCCTCCTTCCATCAATCTCTCCTCCTCTCCTCCCCTGAAGCCTTCTCCAGGCTCTTTCTCTCCCGTGGCTCTCTCCCTCTGTTGACAAAACGCTGTCATCATTCTTTCTGAGACAGTATCACTCTCTTCACCCATCACTCTATTCTCCCCTTTCTCTCGTCCTCCTACACCCCGTCCTCTCTCTCATCCATCTTGTAAACCCCTTGCCCTTTCTCTCCTCACCCTCTCAATCACTTTATTATTGTTAATCTAAAAACGTTGGTGACGTTTCAGTTTGTCAACCTTCATATTGTGTGTCTTTTCAACTAATCTTTATTTAGCTAAATACATTTCTTCCCTTGTATTGAACATGTTTTGTGGGTGTAGCAACACACCAAATGTATTTATTATTTGATATTATTTATTATTTTATATATATTTTTTTTTACTAAAAACCAGGCAGGACACAGGCTAAGCTGTGTTACTGGCTCCAACAAGCACAGCTCACTCATTAATTTAGTATATATATTATATATTTATATGTATATTTATTTATATAAATGTATTTATATATAAATGTATTGGAATATATAGAGATACAGCGTTTATACATATAATTAACAATATAATACAATTATATAATTTGTGATGAATAGGGGGAATACAAAAGTGTATACTTCTTCCTACTCCTTTTTCGAACAGGGTACACTATGATTTGTCTTTTTGTTGTCTTTTTTATTATCTTTTATATATGTCAAATGAACAGATATATTTTAGTTTGTATACTTATAATATTCGAAAATACAAATATTTCATTATTTCGTTTGTTCGTTTGTTCGTTCATTCATTAATTTGTTCATTCATTCATTCATTCATTCATCAAATCAAATGCATTACTTGTGTTGTGTTTCCATCGTGACATCATCTGGGGGGATCGATTCTGAACAGCTTGTTTAGGCTTGATCATCTGACGACTTGAAATGCTGGTCCAATTGAGTACCTATATGTAATCTTTCCCCACAGCACCTAAAACGTTTCAGACTGACAGAAGCCAAACAGAGACCAGGAAAAAGACGTTTGTACATTTCAAGGTAGCACCTCGCACTACTGTAGCTGCTGGAGCATGACAGCTCTACCTTGCCTCTACGCCTGTACGTCACACAGCCTGAAACACACTCCTACGCAGAGCTGCCTCTACGCCTGTATGTCACACAGCCTGAAACACACTCCTACGCAGAGCTGCCTCTACGCCTGTACGTCACACAGCCTGAAACACACTCCTACGCAGAGCTGCCTCTACGCCTGTACGTCACACAGCCTGAAACACACTCCTACGCAGAGCTGCCTCTACGCCTGTACATCACACAGCCTGAAACACACTCCTACGCAGAGCTGCCTCTACACCTGTACGTCACACAGCCTGAAACACACTCCTACACAGAGCTGTCTCTACGCCTGTACGTCATAGCCTGAAACACACTTCTATATAGATCTGCCTCTACGCCTGTACGTCACAGCCTGAAACACACTTCTATATAGATCTGCCTCTACCCATGTACGTCACAGCCTGAAACACACTTCTATATAGATCTGCCTCTATGCCTGTACGTCACAGCCTGAAACACACTTCTATATAGATCTGCCTCTACGCCTGTACGTCACAGCCTGAAACACACTCCTATATAGATCTGCCTCCACGCCTGTACGTCACACAGCCTGAAGCACACTCCTACACAGAGCTGCCTCTACGCCTGTACATCACACAGCCTGAAACAGCTCTGCTTAAAGTGCCTTATTATTACTGTAAGTTACTGACCTCCATGACCAAATTAGTTTGGATTCGTTTTTTAATTCGTTTTTAATGTACATGTATAAATCCTATCACATCCAAATATTAAGCTTGTCTTTATTTATGTTGTTTTATGTTATGAGTTATGCAGTAATATAGTTATCAGAAAAGTAAATCATACCTTTATGGCTGTGTTCATCATCGTTTCTATGGACACAGTGAATAAACATATCTGCACAGATGCTTTGAATTAAAATAATTTAACAATTAGTGTAACATTGGGGGTTCGCTCTAATGGGTGCGCGAACCTCTGGCGTTTCCTTGTGGGTGCATCTTTTTCTATCTTAATCACAGTAATTATTGACAGGTGTGTGTGGTTAACTCAAGCCATTCAATACCTTCCCGTGCCTCACTTCCCTGTGAGTTGTTCATCATTCGCTACGACTATTGCAAGTATCGTGTAAGCCTTAACGTTCCTCGCCAGCACGGGAAGTTGCAGTTTGTCGTGGATTTCGTATGTAAAGCATTATTCAAGGCTAAGCCTGTTCACCGTGTATTTCACACTATTTGTTTGCCTCCATGTTTAGTTAACCGTTTTTGGAGCATACGTTTTCTCCACCTTTATTTTCTCTTATGTTGTACAGTCCGATTATTGTTTTGTGTTTTTTGTTTTTGGAGACAAAGCTTTCTCCTCTTTATTTTATCGCGTTTTGTGTATATGACTTTTTATGATCGGCGGCTCAAATAAACACAGTTACGTTTTGGCAATCTACACCTGCATCCTCGTTCTTCTCTTCTGCACTGCATCTGGGTCCAACAAGTTAAATCCATTCATAACAATTAGTTTTAAACTAATTCTCTATTTGTATTTTCAAAGTAGACAAAGATGAAGAACCATAAAACTTTGTTTTAAGGAAAGAAATCTTTTCTAGTTGTATTATCTAAAAATGGTAAGTTGGAGTGTTGTGTACATTCAGAGTTATACGGTTCTTTGACTCAAGGGTTCAATTAATACAATATTATTTATTCAATCTGTTAAGTGACAATACTACGAGTGAAAGTAGCACCAATTAGTTTGCTTCTTCTTTGGGAAGAAATATCATCCAACCCTCTGGCTTGCATAAAGTAGTATGCGATGGAGTGTTTTTTTTTGGCCCAAAAGCGTTTAAAGTAGCTGACCGGAAATACACCGGGACCCAAGTGGTTTCCCTAGCAACAGAATTCTTCTCATGACAACATTCTAAATAGAACTCTCACACGTTTTTGTCATTTTGACAAAATAATAATAACAATTAACTCATTGACCGCCGGGGATTAGACGGGCCCCATTCTAGCACTGCCACGCTTTAAAAGATAGGAGTGCGTCACCTTGTTTATAGAGCTATAACTATATTCTATATTATAGCTATGGATACAATACTATGGCCCATTTGACATCACCTATCTATCGTTCAATATGTGAAACAGAATACATTTCTTCATCCATACGTTCCCGTATTATTAGGGCGGGCCAATTTTTTTTTTTGTGGAAATTCAATCGAGTGGGGTGTCTAAAATATGTGTTTTTTTGTGGGGAATTCAAATATGGGATTATTTTTCTAATCGGATAACTCCTACCTACATTGTTTTGGATTTCAAAATGGCCGATTTGACCATTTTTCACCCCTTGGCCATACATGGATGCCAACATGAATCTGAAGGAAATCCTAACATGCAAGGTGTCTAAATGATGTGTTTCTTAATGGGGAATTCAAATATGAGTTCATTTTTGGGATAGGATAACTCTAACCTACATCATTTTGGATTTCAAAATGGCCGATTTTACCATTTCTCACCCCTTGGCCATACATGGATGCCAACATGAATCTGAAGGAAATCCTAACATGCAAGGTGTCTAAATGATGTGTTTCTTAATGGGGAATTTAAATATGAGGTAATTTTTGGGATAGGATAAATATAACCTGCATAATTTTGGATTTCAAAATGGCTGATTTTTGTCAGAATGCAGGTAGGTGAATTCCAATGGGTGAAGGCAATCACAGAGACAGAGAGTGTTTACTCTTGAACAGGTTCGACTTTAATAGTAAGAACACAGAGTAAATTCTAAGAGAGAACAAGTGCTAATAGCACAAGTGGAAAATAAGGTAAATGGGAGCTTATTGGAGGTCCAGAGTAGAACCGTCCGCGTTATCCCCGAACGCAATTAGTGAAGACCTGACAATGGACAAGCAGAAGAGAGGTATGTTACATAAACACCAAATACCAACATTCCACACACACCCCCGTGACAGCCAATCAGGAACCACCCCTAAGTGACAGCACTAATTGACAGGGAAATGACAGGTGACAAGCCCAGTGACATATGCCAGGAATGTGGGTGGTCACCGACCGAGGTCGGTGTCCAGAACGTAACAGTACCCTCCCCCGACGAACGGCACCAGACGTTCACCTAGGAGCCTCGGGATTCAGCCGCCGGAAATCAACGATCAGGCTGGGATCTAAAATATCCCTTTGAGGCACCCAAGAACGCTCTTCTATCCCGTACCCCTCCCAATCCACCAAGAACTGAAACCCCCTACCCCTCCGCCTACAACCCAGTATCCTCCGCACCGTGTAAATGGGTTGACCGCCAATAAACCGGGGCGGAGGAACCACAGGCAGTGGCGGGGCCAAGGGCGATGAGAGGAATGGCTTCAACAGGGACACATGAAACGTCGGATGAACCCTCATAGAGCTCGGAAGTCGTAGCTTGTAAGCCACTGGATTAACCCGATGAATCACTTTAAATGGTCCTATAAAGCGAGGAGCCAGCTTCTTGGATTCCACCCGGAGAGGGAGATCCCGGGTGGAAAGCCAAACCCGCTGCCCTGGACGGTAAACTGGAGCCGGACGACGCTTACGGTTAGCCTGCCGTTGGGTACTAACCGAAACCTTCTGTAGCGCCTTCCGAACCTGTTTCCACGTCCTGCGACAGCGAGCCACATGTGCCTGGGCCGAGGGCACCTCCGCCTCCTGCTCCTGCTCGGGAAACAGAGGAGGTTGAAAACCATACTGGCACTGAAAGGGAGACATACCGGTAGAAGAGGAGAGAAGGGTATTATGCGCGTACTCAGCCCAAGCCAACCTCCTACTCCACGTTGCCGGACTACCGGCAACGTAACATCTCAAGACCCCCTCCAAATCCTGGTTGACCCTCTCCGTCTGCCCGTTCGACTGTGGATGGAACCCAGACGACAGACTGACAGAGGCGCTGAGGCCGGCGGCAAACGCCTTCCAGAACCTGGAGGCGAACTGAGGACCCCGGTCCGACACGATATCTACTGGCAGCCCGTGGACCCGAAAGACATGCTGTATAATTAAATCAGCAGTCTCCCGGGCCGAAGGAAGCTTGGGGAGAGGGACAAAGTGAGCCGCCTTAGAGAACCGATCCACCACCACCAAGATGGTGGTGAATCCGTCCGAAAGGGGAAGACCAGAAATAAAGTCCAGAGATATGTGTGACCAGGGTCGTTTAGGAATAGGAAGTGGTCGGAGGAGACCCGCCGGTGCCCGTCGAGAGGTCTTACTACGTGCGCACACCGGACAGGCCGCCACAAAGGAACGCGTATCCCCCTCCACTGTCGGCCACCAGAACCTCCTACGGATAAATTCCAGGGTCCTGGTTGCCCCTGGGTGGCTGGTGAGGGATGACGCATGTGCCCACTGTAGCAAGCGTGAGCGCGCCACCTTGGGAACATACGACCGTCCCGGAGGACCCCCACCAGGATCTGGCTCCCGCGTTAGCGCCGACCTTACCACCTTCTCTATGCCCCAAGACACGGGTGCCAAAATCAAGGCCGGTGGAATAATGGGATGGGGCTGCTCCTCCCGACCAGTAAGATCAAACTGGCGCGACAACGCGTCAGGTTTGATATTCTTGGAGCCGGGTCTATAGGAGATGGTATATCGAAATCGTGTGAAGAACAACGTCCACCTGGCCTGGCGAGCGTTAAGATGTTTAGCCCCTTGGATGTAAGCCAAGTTCTTATGATCAGTCCAAATAATGAAAGGATGTGCCGCCCCCTCTAACCAATGTCTCCACTCCTCCAGTGCCAATTTGATCGCCAATAACTCCCGATTACCCACGTCGTAATTACGCTCGGCTGGTGACAGACGGCGAGAAAAAAAAGCACACGGGTGCACTTTCCCATCCTTTAAGCATCTCTGAGAGAGCACCCCCCCCACCGCGACGTCAGAGGCATCCACCTCCACAATGAACGGAACCTCTTGAGAGAGAACAAGTGCTAATAGCACAAGTGGAAAATAAGGTAAATGGGAGCTTATTGGAGGTCCAGAGTAGAACCGTCCGCGTTATCCCCGAACGCAATTAGTGAAGACCTGACAATGGACAAGCAGAAGAGAGGTATGTTACATAAACACCAAATACCAACATTCCACACACACCCCCGTGACAGCCAATCAGGAACCACCCCTAAGTGACAGCACTAATTGACAGGGAAATGACAGGTGACAAGCCCAGTGACATATGCCAGGAATGTGGGTGGTCACCGACCGAGGTCGGTGTCCAGAACGTAACAGTACCCTCCCCCGACGATCAATACAGGAGCGGATGTAAAACGATGTTTAAGATCGCAGAAGGCCGACTCAGCCCTAGGCGACCATTCAAAGCCAGGGAGAGAGGCCTTAGTGAGAGCTGTTAAGGGATTGGCTAAGGCGCTAAAATTGCGAATAAAGCGCCTGTAAAAATTTGCAAAGCCCAAAAACCGTTGTAACCCCTTGAGCGACGAAGGCCGTGGCCAGTCCAAAACTGCACTCACCTTGGCTGGATCCATGCGCAGATCGCCCTTCGTCAACACAAAGCCCAGGAAGGACACGGTGTCCGTGTGAAACACACACTTCTCAGCCTTAACGAATAGTTGATGCTTGAGGAGACGGTCTAGCACCTCCCGAACGTGCATTTGGTGTTGCACCATATCGCGAGAAAAAATCAGGATATCATCTAAGTAGACAAACACCGACACCCCAATCAAGTCTCGCAGCACGTCGTTAACCAGGGCTTGGAAGACTGCCGGAGCATTAGCCAAACCAAAGGGCATGACCAAATACTCATAGTGCCCATTGGGTGTGTTAAATGCAGTCTTCCACTCGCCTCCCTCTCTAATCCTGACCAGGTTGTATGCATTACGTAAGTCAAGTTTAGAAAAGACCTGTGCCCCCTGTAAGCACTCAAAGGCCGTGTCCATGAGGGGTAAAGGATATCGGTTCTTGATGGAAACGTCATTCAATCCCCTATAATCAATGCATGGGCGCTGATCCCCATCCTTTTTATCAACAAAGAAGAAGCCAGCGCCGGCAGGGGAAGTGGAAGGGCGTATGTGCCCCGCAAGCAATGCCTCCTCTATGTAGGTGTTCATGGCCAAGGTTTCGGGACGTGAGAGAGAGAACATTCGCCCGCGAGGCGGGGAGGTACCGGGTAGAAGATTAATGGGACAGTCGTATGATCTATGAGGCGGAAGTGCTTTAGCACGCGTCTTGCTAAAAACGTCCGCCAGGTCCCAATAGATCTCAGGCACCCCTATCAAATCGGGATTAGAGGGTAGATCAGAATCTGCCACGCTCCCCACCATCCTGGAGAAAGAGGGAGGAGACAAAAGAGAAGAGGGGGGGAGACAAGGGTTTGGGCAAACTCCCGCTGACGATCGACTTGACGTCGGCCGCCGTTGAGAGTTCGCCCGTGCTCCAATTAATGACACGAACACATGACGACAACCAGGGATGACCCAACACCATGACAGAATAGGGGGAAAAGATGACAAAAAAAGTAACCCATTCCCACTCCCCACCCTCCACCCGGATGTGTAAGGGAACTGTGCGCTGGGTGACGCTCCCACTGCCCAGAGGCCGACCGTCCAGGGCATAAACTGGTAGGGGAACCCCTAAATCCTCCACTGGGGTTCCCCACTCCTTCACCAATCCCACGTGAATAAAATTGCCCGCCGCCCCTGAGTCAATGAGAGCCTTAGTTCCCCTAATGTCACCCCCACAGTTGATTGCCACCTCAAAAAATTTACGAGAATCCGTGGTTTTGGCAGGAATGAGCCCACCTGCTGGCGCCTTTTCGAAGCCCGACGGCGCACTTTCCATCCCCGATTGGCGCCGAGCCGATACAGCCTGGACCCGACAGCTGCCGAAGCGGTGACCGGTGCGGCCGCACCGAAAGCAGCGTCGCTCTTTGATGAAGCGCTGCCTCTCGTCGTCCGAGAGCGACAGCGCTCCAGGCTGCATGGATTCATCACCCGTGTAATGCATGGAATTATCAACACCAGGAAAAGAAGGAAAACATACCTGGGACTGGGTGTTGTTGACATGCTCCTTCTCCCTCTCCCGGTGCCGATTGTCCATCTTGATGGTGGTGTTGATCAGCACTTCCAGCTGCTCGGGGATCTCACGCGCGGAGAGCGCATCTCGCATCCGCGCTGAGAGTCCCCTGACGAACAGAACCACGCAGACGTTCTCCGCCCAAGCTGTCTCCCGAGCCAAGATCCGAAAATTGATAGCATAAGCTGCGACCGTGCGGAGGCCCTGCCGGCAGTCGAGAAGACGACCACCAGCCTCGAAGATCGAGAGTACCCGGGAAGTATCGAATACTCTTCTCAATTCCCGGGTAAAGGCGTCCAGACTGTCGCAGATTATCGCCCCTGCCTCTAATTCCGCCGTAGCCCAGGAGAGAGCTTGACCGGTGAGCAGTGTGATAATATACGCTACCTGCGCTGTCTCCGATGGAAATGATCGTGGTTGCAGCCGGAAAACGAGTAGACACTGGGTGATGAATTCCCGACAACCATCCGGTGATCCGTCATAGCGAGCGGGCGCCTGCAGATGTGGTTCGCGGGACCGCTCCTGGACCCCGAACACCCCCCGACTCTCCTCTGCGTGGAGCGCTGCTTCTCCCGCCGCCGACTAAACACCAGCCACTCCTTCTTGGGCTTGTCGGGCTGTGGCCAACGCCGACTGCGCCACCGCTTGGGATGATCCGACGACCCCATTGAGTCGGATTAACTCGGCGCTGACCAGCTGCTGATGTTCCTCCATCCGTGTCTGGGCTGCTCCCTGCGTCCGGAGCATCTCCATGATGGCCTCCATGGAATTCTGATGGTCAGGTCTTCTGTCAGAATGCAGGTAGGTGAATTCCAATGGGTGAAGGCAATCACAGAGACAGAGAGTGTTTACTCTTGAACAGGTTCGACTTTAATAGTAAGAACACAGAGTAAATTCTAAGAGAGAACAAGTGCTAATAGCACAAGTGGAAAATAAGGTAAATGGGAGCTTATTGGAGGTCCAGAGTAGAACCGTCCGCGTTATCCCCGAACGCAATTAGTGAAGACCTGACAATGGACAAGCAGAAGAGAGGTATGTTACATAGACACCAAATACCAACATTCCACACACACCCCCGTGACAGCCAATCAGGAACCACCCCTAAGTGACAGCACTAATTGACAGGGAAATGACAGGTGACAAGCCCAGTGACATATGCCAGGAATGTGGGTGTCCAGAACGTAACAGATTTTACCATTTGAACCCATTGGTATTGTATTACAAAATTGCAAAGATAAAAAATATATGGGAAATCATTTATAATGACAAAGCCATCAAATGTATTAACAAGTGAACTGTATATAACTGGATACAACTCCAAAGATCAATAATAATAATACTAACAATAATGAATTGTATTTGTAATGCACACAAACACCTAAGTGCTAAATCTCGATCTCTTGACTTCTTGAACTTTGCCAGGTTCCAATATCTTGATTGGACTCATTCTTGGATGGCAAGATCTCCTACTGTACTGCTTTAGCCACCAACCTACAAACACAAACTTAAAGTCAACGTCAGCCATAAATAGGTGAGCTCTTTCCAGAACTACTCAGCAGAAACCTCTGTAACCATTTAAACAAACGTCTCAATGTATTGAGAAAATCCATGGGGCTCCATCAATCCTCTATCTTCTTAAATTTGATCAGGTTGCACAAGTCCTGCTTGGATTCATTCTTGGACATCAGCCTCCTGCTGGTCTCCTGAGCCCTGATCCCTCCATCCCTTTTTTCTTGTGAAAAGTACTTAGCAGAGGCCTCGGTCACCATTTTAACAACCCTCTCGATGCTGTGTGTGTGTCAAGGCCAGTCGAGAACCTCCATGGGGGTGTTGATTAAGTTCTTCACCTCAGAGGTGCTTAGGGAGCAGGTGAGAGGTGGCTCTGACAAATCTTCTGACCAGCTGATTAAGCCACCAATGCTGGAAGCGTCACTATTGATGTGAGGTGTTCTTCTGATCCTGACACAGGAGTCTCCCAGCTGAGTGTTTGGATCCCCCTCTCCCCTGATGGCCAGGATTCTCTCCACCCCCTCAATTCTCTCTTTTTGATCCTCAGAGCACAGCAGTGTTTGGAGGATGGCTTCACTGTGGGCATACCAAGCAGATCTTCTCACAGTTGGCATCACAACATCCAGCACCTCCTTCCTCTGAGACTTGAGGCAGTCCAGCTGAAACAGGATGTGCCTAGGCCCTTCGATCCAGGAGTGCTTGACCTTCATGTTGAACCAACATGGATAATACACTCCAATGATGAATTCCACAATGCATTGTAGATTATTCAGGTTCTTTCTTTTAAGTTGATGCTTTGACACCCAGAGCCTGAGGAGTCTGTTTGCTGTGGTTTACCGGTCCAATCTCCAGCAGAGCCAGCCTTGCAGAAAGCACTCCATCCCTGATTGCACAGACCAGCTTATAGCCATAGTGTTGATCAGTTGAGAGATCTTGAATGATATTCTCAGGCAGCTTGATCAGCGGAGGGCCAAGAAAGATCCTGGTGAAGTTAGGATTGATCTCCAAGTCTGTAACAGAATCAAGGAGCTGTCCTATTGGCCCAGATAATTTGTTGTCTGAGAGAGTAGCCCCATCAACTTCAACAATGAGACGGCGCAGTGGGAGTTCACCAGTGTGCAGGTTGCACACCAACCAGACCAGCTTTCTCCCCAGGTGCAGCTCCAGCTTCCACATTACACCTGCCTTCACTCCAGTGTTGACATTGGTCGAGTCTCCTCCAATGGCCCACAAGGTCTTATCAGAACCTCTCTCTTTCAGCCAGGCAAACAGGACCGTAGCAATCTTCTCTGCATGGGACTCCTCTTTAGTTGCTTTCTCTGGTGTAAAGTGGAACAGATAGTTGCTGCCAGGCTCACTAGCAACACTATAGTGTTCTTCCTTGATCTTTGCAGGAAAAGATTGGTCACTGCCCTCAGCTTCCATCATCACATTGGTCATGTCAATCCGCCCATCAAAGAGGATACAGGAGATCCCCCCCTCCTCCCTGCACTTCTCCTCAAACTCTTCCCCCAGCTCTTGCATCAACTTTTCTTGTGCTCTCTTAACCTTGTTCTTATCTATCACTTTACTTGTGTCATCTTCTAAGATGAGTCCTGCATCAATCAGAGCTGCAGTTGCTATAGCTGCAGTTGGCCTTAGACCTATGCCATACCTTACACTAGCAAGGGCGATGTTTGGAATCTCATCATAATTTTTCCGTAGCTTTGCTGAAGCTGCAGGGTCAGTTTCAGGAATGAGCTCAACTTCAGGGACTGTAAGGAAGCTCTCAACATCCTTCCTGGCAACCTTGTCTGCTGCTGCAAAGCTTTCTTCTTTGCCCCTTCTCCTTTTCTCTGCCTTCTTTTCCATCCCCTGCCTTTCCAATGTTTTAAGAAGATAGAGGATTGATGGAGCCCCATGGATTTTCTCAATACATTGAGACGTTTGTTAAAATGGTTACAGAGGTTTCTGCTGAGTAGTTCTGGAAAGAGCTCACCTATTTATGGCTGACGTTGACTTTAAGTTTGTGTTTGTAGGTTGGTGGCTAAAGCAGTACAGTAGGAGATCTTGCCATCCAAGAATGAGTCCAATCAAGATATTGGAACCTGGCAAAGTTCAAGAAGTCAGGAGATCGAGATTTAGCACTTAGGTGTTTGTGTGCATTTCAAATACAATTTATTATTGTTAGTATTATTATTATTGATCTTTGGAGTTGTATCCAGTTATATACAGTTCACTTGTTAATACATTTGATGGCTTTGTCATTATAAATGATTTCCCATATATTTTCTATCTTTGCAATTTTGTAATACAATACCAATGGGTTCAAATGGTAAAATCAGCCATTTTGAAATCCAAAATTATGCAGGTTATATTTATCCTATCCCAAAAATGACCTCATATTTGAATTCCCCATTAAGAAACACATCATTTAGACACCTTGCATGTTAGGATTTCCTTCAGATACATGTTGGCATCCATGTATGGCCAAGGGGTGAAAAATGGTAAAATCGGCCATTTTGAAATCCAAAATGATGTAGGTTAGAGTTATCCTATCCCAAAAATGAACTCATATTTGAATTCCCCATTAAGAAACACATCATTTAGACACCTTGCATGTTAGGATTTCCTTCAGATTCATGTTGGCATCCATGTATGGCCAAGGGGTGAAAAATGGTCAAATCGGCCATTTTGAAATCCAAAACAATGTAGGTAGGAGTTATCCGATTAGAAAAATAATCCCATATTTGAATTCCCCACAAAAAAACACATATTTTAGACACCCCACTCGATTGATTTTCCAAAAAAAAAAAGTATGGCCCCCCCTACCGTATTATACCGTGGTGAATATAAGTACAGTTATAGCGTGGTCTGGGGTAATTCCCGAAAAGCTGAGTAATAACCTTATATGTCAATTCTACTATAAACATTGCCGTTTCTTGCCTGTACACGCTATTATTCCCAAATCAAATCTATATCATAGGTATTATGTTTCATCATGAATGTATGAAAGGGGGGGGGGGGTCGTTTTTTGATGCTTTGATCGTCACCAACGGCATACGGTGTGGAGTAACGTTACACACATGATGCGATCGGGGTGAAGACATGGTTGGATCAATGTAGGATACAAGGGTGCTCGATACCGCCGGCCCGTGGGCCTCTAGTGACGAGGGGCCTCCAAAAAAAAAATATATATATTTTTTTTTACTTAAACATTTTTTGGAGGCCCCTCGTCACTAGAGGCCTTTTGGAGGCCCCTCGTCACAAGAGGCCCCAAATTATTATTATTATTTTTTTAACTTTTATTTTAAAAAATTTTTGGAGGCCCCTCATCATTCGAGGCCTTTTGGAGGCCCATCGTCACTAGAGACCGTTTGAAGGCCTCTCGTCACTAGAAGCCCCAAATTATTATAATTTTTTTTAACTTTTTTAATTTTTTGTTGAGGCCCCTCGTCACGAGAGGCCCCAAATATTTTTTTATTTACTTTTTTTTAGGTCCCTCGTCACTAGAGGCCCCACATTTAATTTTTTTTTCTTATTTTGGAGATCGATGAAAATGAAATAAAAAAATATTTCATCAACTAAAATATACAGTACGTCACACCCTGCCGTCTGCAAGTGGCTAATCTTGAGTATTTTTTCTCCTCGTCATACTGTAAGAGTTTGAGGTCTTCCGTTTGAGGTAAAAACAGCAATAAAAAGTCAAAACTTGCATCTCCACATCCCAGCCCCGCCGCCTGAATACTTTTACCAACGGATTTCCATGCATTCGCGCTCTGCGCTCTGATTGGCCACTGCCGTTTCTGGTAGCGCCAATCATGTGACGCCTCTTTCTTTCACCGGTTAAGCTTAAGCACTCTTTCGAAGTTGGTTAAGTTTAGAGTTTGTCTTAGAGCAGGGCGATAGAACACCAGCCCTGATTCCATACTCTAACCATAACCAACTTCGAAAGAGTCGCCTAAGAAACGTCAGTGGCCAATCAGATCGCAGAACGCGAACTCGGAACTGGAAATCCGTTGGTAAAAGAATAGACACAGCCCGACACGAATAAGGCAGATTGGGATCATTATTCATGACAGACAGCAGAGACCCGCCGGTGCTGATAGCGGATATCATCGAGCTCCCCCTAGTGACTAGGGGGCGTTATTTCTAAACCTAGCTGCATTTCTCGCAGACCCTCTCTGATTGGCACTGACTGACGCTCTCTGATTGGCCACTGACATGTTTGCCCAATCGCGAGACGAGCTGTGTCTTTGCCCATTTCCATGTCGAACAGCCTGGGGGACACTGTACAACTGTACAAGCAAAACTGTACATTGGAATATTGACAAAACCATACTTGGTCATTTACTGTACATTGGAGGGGGTTGTGTTAGGACATTTACAGGGGCCAGTTTAGAATTGCAGTCTCCCGTAGGTGTTCTTTGAGAGTGTTTTTGAAAGTGGGTAGTGATTCACATTCCTTTACAGCTTTGGGTAGGGCGTTCCACATTGATGTGGCATAATTGCTAAACGTGTTTAGTCCCTTGTTTGAGCCGAATCTGGGTTTAACATGATTTGTGGAGCTCCCTCTGGTGTTGTGATCGTGGTATTCACTGACCTTTGGGAAGTATTTTGACATGTACATGGGTACCTTGGTCGTGTAGTGTATCTTGTAGACCAGGCCCATTGCAAGTTGCTGTACTCTGTCGTCTACTCTAAGCCATCCTAGGTTGTCAAAGTGGGCAGGGGTGATCAAAGTCCTTTTAGCTTGGCCCTCAGAGCCCACCACTTCTAAATATTCTATATATTTTTTAAAGTGACATATAAAAACGTCTCAACAAGAATCTGGCCCAGGGGCCTCTGAAGTCTTAATCTGGCCTTGCCGCCGTCTACTGGATACGGCCAGTATTGCACTTTGGCGATCTCAGACTCATTCTCTATGGTAACACAGAGGTCCCCGGATGAATAATGAATGAAAATATCGAAAAAAAAGGAAAAACGATCAAATAACGTATATACTGTATACGTGGTTGGTGTTCAAAGGATGGCACCCAATAACGTATATAAACATTGTTGGCGGGGAATGAGTTAATAATAACAAGAAATAATAAAACATTTGACCAGTAAAGCAGCTGATTCCTCACCAATCAACTGTAAAGTAGGCTGAACAGTTGATGTTGCTCATCTTCATTCCTAAATCCCATTTCATAATAATCTCAAGATCAATGTAGTTATGACTGCAGTTAGTTACTGGTTGTGCCAGTCCTACTGTATGGATGTGAAACATGGAAGATGAACAAGGGAGACAACAAATCAGTCGACGTGTTCCATAACAGATGCCTCAGAAGAATCCTCAAAATCCAGTGGCAAGACCGCATCAGCACCGTCGAGCTACTAGAAAGAGCCGACATGAAGCCGTTGAGCAAGGAAGTGAAGTGGCGAAGATGGAAGATGATAGGACACATACTGAGGCAAGACCACAACAACGACTGCAACATATCAATGACTTGGGCACCAGAAGGGAAAAGAAGAAAAGGAAGACCAAAGACTACCTGGAGACGCACAGTAGAGAAAGAAAGAAAAGAGGCAGGGTGGAGCTCATGGCCTGAAGCAAGAACAATGGCAGCTGACCGAGAGAAGTGGAAAAGCTCTGTGAAGGCCTTATGTGCCACTAGGCACGAAGTGGATAGGTAACAGGTAATGTAGTTATGACACAAAAAGTGAAACCCAGGCAAATTAACAATGTTTGATGCAACTTTATGTTATCCACAAGCTATAACGATAACGTTTACATGTTCACCACGTCTAATATTAGCTAACCCAAAATTAGCACCTTGAATCCTGTTACGTTCATCATAAAGCAAATAAAAAAACACTTCATAACACAGCCCACGTTTTACAGTGTAATTACCTGGAACTTACTGTGTAACTACACTGAACTTATGGTGAACTGTAACGCTCTGGGTTCTCTGGCATGTTGCCTGAGAACCATACCACCATTCTGACACCTGTCACTTGCTTCCCTACTGTCACTGATTGTCTGTGTTCTCTGATTCGCTGTCACTTGTATGCGTGTGGAATGTGTGGAATGTGACCTTCCCTGTGTTTATCATCGGTTCTTCACTCTCCTTCCAGCATCGGTACACGGTGGTACCCTGGATCACGGACGTTCCCTGGCACCCGGTCGTCTGTATTAGTTAGTTTTATTATTTTTGTGTGCTTATCACTGTAGACGCTCGGCGTCCTTGTTATCTATTGCTCTGGTGTACTGTTCCTACATTAAAGGAGCCACTATTGTAGAGCAACAACTCTCTGCCTCATTCTTCCTCCACAACTGGTACCTTGTCAACACTCACCCTCGTAACAGTGAACTCTGTTTATCTATGGATATTTATCCACACCTGTCTGAATATACCTGCATATTTTCCTATTTACATTCCTGTATATACTATCTATGTCTGTATATATCCCTTACCTATTCTTACTAGTTATACCACTGGCCAGCATGGCTTACTACCATACTCCATTTATTCCTGTATCGCTATACATAATGATACTGTAACACTGTACAAGATTAGAATTATTACTCAGTAGTACTAATTATATATATTCCAGTTTAATCACTTGTACATTGTATATTCAAGTCAAGTCAAGTCAAGAGTTTTAATTGTCACGGCATACAAGTATACAATGAAATGCGGGTGGTCTTGCCCGCAACGATGTGCAATATATTGCAATATATTGCTTTGCACTCTGGTTATATGCCAACTTATTTCTGTTGTAGTGTACTTGTGCTGTATGATGACAATACATTTTTGTATCTAATCTAATGTGATAGCCTCACTATCTTGAATTAGATTATTATGAATAGAGACTTCCGGTTTACGCTCAGATCAGATGGCGGTGTAGCTTTTCCGAGCTCTGTGACCACTTCACTTTTATATTGATTACGAGGTAAATTTTACGACATACTTTCACATGATACATCACAGAGATGGCGAAACAAATATCGAACAAGAAGGGGACATTAAATGAGGTGGACGTTGAATGTATCAGGTCTTTGTTCCGTGATGAGCTCGATGCTAGCATGCTCCAGCTAACCAACAGACTGGACTCGCTCCAGGAGGAGGTAGCTAGCGCGACCATGCAGCTCTCCAGGGTGGAAGAAAGGAGGCAGAGGTGGCGGTCGTAACTGAAACCAACTCCACAAAGATCTTGGAGATTGAAGATAATTCCTTTTTTACTAAAATAAGATTGCTGACCTAGAGGACCGGAATAGAAGGTGCATCGTTAGAATTTACGGCTTGCCCGAGGACATTGAAGACGAAGCGCAGATTCTTTATCTCGAAAAGATGATTCCACAATGGTTTCCGACCATCCCTAAACCGGAGATTGAACGGGCGCATAGAATATTTAGGAACGGCCCCCCGGAGAAGGGCGAACGTCCACACGCTTTTATTTTTTGCTGCCTGCGGTTCCCTACATGTCAGGCTATTCTACAAGAGGCCAGGAAACACCATCCAAAAGTGGGTAATTATACCCTCAGATTCGCCACGGACTTCAGCGACCATACCGCCAGACGTCGCAGGGCCTTCTCTAAGGCTATGGGAATTGCTCGGGAGAAGGGCATAGAAGTCTACCTAATATACCCTGCGACTCTGAAGATCAAGAAGGGCCCCGGAGCTGTCTCCTGCAACCACCTATTCATGTCACCGTCCGAGGCGGAGAGGTTCCTTCGACGCGACACGACGTCCCCCCGTCCGAGGATGGTGAGCCGGCCCCGGCGGAGCAGGCGACGGGCATCGGGGAGTGACAGGCCTCGGAGCCTTGGTATGCTAAGCGCAAGCTATGCTAACTATTGGGCTCTTTCAGCTAACTCTAACATTCCACTCGCCTACCACAGCCTTTCGGTCCAACAGAACGGTGACACTCATGGTTTATCTACGCTGTATATTTCCAGAAATGGGTATGCACATTGACTATTTTCAAGTATAATTCAGACGACTTGTGCTTTTTAACGCATTGGTCTTTTTATTGTCTGAGCATTGAACTTCGCATTGGACTTCGCATTGACTGTTATGCATAGTGTCTTTTTTCAAGTTTGCACTTGGACGAACTGTGCTTCACAGGTTTCACTAAAACAAACTATGTGCTAACATATCTGCGGGTCGAGAGGGATGGCCCTCTCTTGGCGGAGCTATCTATGTGAATCAGGATAACAGGCCTTGTTGCTCCGGATGAGTGATAACGCTCAAGGTTTGTATCCACTGGGTTATCTCAATGACGGGTACGCATGTTGCCCTTTTCTCTAGTTCATCTCAGACAAATTGTGTTTTAATGCACCTGTTGTTATTGTCTGCACTTTAAACTGCACATTGAACTCTGCATAGATTTCTTCTCTCAGTTGAGTGAAGTGGGTTCTTCTTTTCTAATTTGTTACAATATACCTTACAAGTTATTAGTATGGTTAAGATACATATTGTTGTTGTGGTTGCTGTGCTCGGTCAGGGTTGACCAACTTATGTTTGATCGATACCGGACGAAGTATTTTGAAGGGGGGGAGGGGGGAGGGAATGGGGGATTGCGTTGTTTTTTGTTTTTCTTTCCAGTTGACTAGCTCTGTTTTATTTTTGTTTTCACGCTCACGCTCGGATCTCAATAGGACCTTAACAAATGGATATGTATCTGTTATGCTGTTCTACTCCAAACGAATTACACTCAGTCATACTGCAGCCTCTTTAGACTATGGCTAATTTGAACATATTGATCTGCAATACAGGGGGTCTCAATATACCGCATAAACGCACAAGTGTACTAATGTGGCTAAAAAGGATGGAAGTGGACCCCATGTGGATTCATTACTGAGTGAAACACACCTTTTATTGGCGGATAACGCAAGACTGGCAAATACATTTGACCATAACATAAGTTCATCTTCTTTTAACACCAAGGCCTGTGGGGTAGCCATAATAGCGAAGCGGAAATTGAATATTAAACTTAGATGTGTGGTCCGATGCAGATGGTCGAATCACTATTGCTAAAATAGAATGTTCGAACCGAAATTTTTGGCTGATTTCTGCTTACGCCCCTAATTTGTATGACGCTAACTCTTATGCTGTACTCACTGAAGCTATGCTGAAACTACCTGATTACTCATTAATAGTAGGAGCTGATTTTAATGCAGTGTGGGATCCATTGATTGATAGGTCCAGTCACGCTGAAACCTCTGATCAGAAGCAAGCTACCACAGCCCTACAGGCCTGGGCCCTCATTTATCAACAATTCTTAGAAAGTGTTCTATCTTTGTTCTTAAGCACATAATTTAGAATGTGTGTATGCAAAAAAAAATACGGGATTTAACACACGTGCATACACAGGTCGTACGCACACCTGTCTTGATAAATATCACTTTGATCCTACGCTGCAGCTCGTGCACGGTTTTACGTATTTGCATACCAGAACCGCCCCGATTATCCATATATGGTAATGAAACACCCCCATGGGATGTGAAATAATGGACTGACCAGAGGGAAGCGTGTTATGGAGAAATACGAGACAGGCTGACAGACATGTACACGTACGGTGATGTCGGATATGATATCTCTTAAAGACCATATTAACTAATAAAGACCGTGCTGGAATATGACTGCCTTTTTCCGTTTTGTTCGATTAATACCCAGGGATTAAAGTTTCTCCTCAATTTTATTCCAAATCGCGACAGATTTTCCGTCAATTTTCTACCTGCTGCATATGATTTCTAGAGGCATACAATCTATTTTGATGTCGGTATTAGGTAGCCTATATAAACAATAATACGAGAGCATATACAAGAACAATGAATCTCACTGCCATGTATGATGTAGCCTATACGCCATGTGTAGCCTGCCTATGTGATCAATACAAACATGAACTTTAATTCCATCATGTCTGTGTGCGGGAGCTCACAAGGCTGTTGTCACAATGTAAATAAGAACGTGCACTGAAAAGTTACAGTATGTAGTTGGTTGATTATTTGTATGACAGTCATAAACCCTTGCAAAAAGTATCCGTTTTATTTAATGAATTGAAAACATGCAGCATGCCTTTCCTCCCGGCAGCAACGACAGTGGAATCCCTTTCTATTCAAATAACTGCATTTGTGATGGAGCTTTGACAGCTACATGGGTGGTACAGTAATAACAGTCTATTACTCGATCCATCTACAATATCACGATGGACTGTGCCATGTAGCCTATGTATAGCCTGCCTATGTGATCAATAAAAACGCGAACTTAAATCCCATCATCATATTTATATGTTGTGTGTCTGTCCACTATGTTTATTACTTTGTTATTTCCCCCCCTATCTATGTAAAGCGACCTTGCATGGGTCTCTTGAAAGGCGCTATATAAAATGAAGCTATTATTATTATTGTTGTTATTATTTTTATTATCACGTCTGTGCGCGGAGCTAAAAAAAAATACTGTCTTTTACTTTCAGTCTCAGTGAAGTTTCAACGGAGCGAGGTAATCTATTCTAACCAACAAATTGAAGTAGAAAGCATTTAGTTGTGGCCAATCTTATTAGGAAACATGACACAAAATAATAGTATGTCGCTTTTTATTTGAAACAATATTTAATCACGTTTGGAGGTGGGTGTTCTGCGTCTGCCCCCCCGTGCCAAACAAGCAAGCCACCCTCTTGTTCGCGCGTGAGCCCGTTATAATTACACTATTGTCGCTATTTTACAATGAACTATAATGAATTACGGGTCATACAGAAGTTGAACACGCCAGTGTTGGAAGTAATGCACGGAAGCTTATTTCCGCGTTGCCGACTGCAATAATTCTACAACCGGGCGCCAGCTACGCATGCTCCGAGCTGTGCGTATATATATACGCACAAAGTCAAGCACAAGTTCAATTTGATAAGTCCCACACTTTGCTTAGAAATGATCATATGCACGGGTTACGCACATATCTGTGCGTATGCAATGTTGATAAATAAGGGCCCTGGTCTAAGGCAGGGCTGTACGTTAACTTTTTTTGCACATAGCACTGGTGCTACAGAGGTTGATAGTTTTGTAGCACAGGCCAAAATCTTGTAGCACGAGTATAAAACGTCTCTAAAATCTCTAAAAACAACCACAAGTAGTGCAGTTCATTACTTAAATAGGTATGTGACTGGCAAGGGACATGAATCTTGCATACAGGGCACACAAAATCCAAACTTTAACAAGAAATGCTTTCAGACAAATTCTTTCTTTATTTGCCCATAATGTAAAAAAATTAAAACAAGGACATAACCATATAACCGATATGAAGCAGTCCGAGACCAGGCAGCGCTGGTGTGGACTCAGATTACAGGGAAAGCTAGAAACCAACCTAGAAACACCTAGAAACCAACATAACAAATAGATATAATGCATGCAAACACCTGTACATATTTGTGGAACCAAATAAATAAATGTATTATTATTATTATTATTATTATTATTATTATTATTATTATTATTATTATTATTATTATTATTATTATTATTATTATTATTATTATTATTATTATTATTATTATTATTATTATTTTATTATTATTATTATTATTATTATTATTATTATTATTATTATTATTATTATTATTATTATTATTATTATTATTATTATTATTATTATTATTATTATTATTATTATTATTATTATTATTATTATTATTATTATTATTATTATTATTATTATTATTATTATTATTATTATTATTATTATTATTATTATTATTATTATTATTCGTGTGTGTGTGTGTGTGTGCGTGTGTGTGTGTGTGTGCACTGCACACGTGTCACAGTTCCAGCATCATGTCTGCTGGCCACTTTTTCAGATCCACACACACACACACACACACACACACACACACACACACACACACACACACACACACACTATTGCATTAATCAGAAGTACAAGGAACTCTGCATGAATGAAAAGTGCTTTATAAATAAAATGAATTATTATTATTATTATTATTATTACCTTATTTGCATATTGTCTCGTTATTAGATAGATAGATAGATAGATTGATAGATAGATAATTAATACTTTATCGATCCCGGAGGGGAATTTAAGTAGCCATACTGTAACTGAGGGGTACAATTCCCTGACTGTATTACTAGATATGATACTTACTACCACTACCTTTGTACTTAATATTCGGCCACCCAGTACTCGGCATAAATATATTATGATGAACACTGTCACGTAGATGAAACGGATCCAACACAAATGTACGAATTAGAAATAGGTCTTTATTTCTACACAGCGATGGTGTGTAGAGCAAGCACTTAATCAAATCAATCACATTTATGAATGGGAATTAGTATGCACTTTTATGGCAAGAGTATTCGTCGGTATATCAATAGAGAATGTCCAATCTCTGAAGGCGCAGGTGGTACATATACGACGTGGAATAGTTAAGGAATAACAGCAATGATACTTTAATGATTATAGACTGGATACACTAGGGGGGGTTAATCCGGTCGCTTGTAAGCCGACAGGAGTAGGAAGGGGGGGGGGGTAGAGTCCGGCTGCCTCATCCGGCCAAGGGTATCCCAGGTGAACCCACTGTAGTGCCGTTCAATGCGCCGGCGATCCTTGGACCACAGATGAAAGCAGGTGGACTCTTTGTGGGCCGGCGTCCTCCGGTCCACGGAGGAGAGACGTGAAGCGACCTCGTCTTGCAGAGCGTCTCCTCACCTTGCGTCCTCTCCAGGGGGGGGGGTTCCAACACACGGCTGTGTCGGGGGTCTTTATCCATGGAATAATCAACGTATACAAAGCATAATCCGTGCCTGGGAAGGCGGGCTGTCGTCGGTAGAATAATCCGGTATACAGGTCCACTCGCTCGTCGGCTCTGGGGCTCCTCGGGTGCAATCTCACATGGGGTCGATCATCCTGGATAAGCAGCCAGTTCTCTGCCCGAAACGATGGGGTACTGACTACGGTAGTATTCTCACCGTACGAAGCACTATATATTAACAGACTATTATTAGCTTAATAGACTACGTCCAACTCGACGATATAGTGCCAAATATGACTATTCAAATATTAATATACACGATGTCTCAATACCGATGGTAGGCCGAACTTGGCCTTACTCCCACACGTGGCGTCGCGGGGAGGCTTTACGTCTGTGACTCTATTGGAGGGTAAGAAACTGGACTGAAAAGGAAAGTCCTACTTTAGTAGCGCAGTATATATACGCACTATGAACAAATAGTCCCATTAGTGGTGCGGTAGCCAGATTCCTACGCGGAACTAGGACTTGTTCGTACATGTTGAGCGGTACGTTTGAACTGGGTCTGGGGGGTATGGCAGCCTGGCACCAAGGTCTCGACCAATAGTAGAATGGAGACTATTATGGGATGTTCAGTAGGCTAGAATGGATATTCAATGCATATTGTACAAGGAATATACAAGGGATATCAGGGAATATTAGAGAATATACAAATACAATTAAATATATATATATAATAAATATATATATTCGGTTTAATCTGGCCCTTCACAACAGCCACCCCCTGATTGGTCCCAGACCCAATCAGTTAAGCAGAGACAGATTAATCGCGTTGTCTATTTACACATAAGGGTTTGCTGTAGGGTCAGTCAACTTCACAAAGTCATAGGGTTATAGGGTCATGGTCATCATCGATTGTGTCTGGGAGTCGGGGCAGTTCTATGAGCCTCGCCACGGGACGGGTGTAAGTGCGACCCTGGACAAGCACTTCAGCTGCTCGGACCTTGCCGTCGGCACCGGTGATCACTTTGCTTACGCGGCCGGCCGGCCACATAGCTCTGGGCAGTGATTGATCAATAATCATGACGACTGTTCCTTCTGTCAAATTGTCTCTCTCCTTTACCCACTTCTGGCGGGTCTGTAGAGACGGTAGGTAGTGCAGTAGGAATGTCCTTTGTTGTGCACTCTCTATGGACGTGCAATCGTCTATGTTAGGGTCGGTGGAGGCTACGGTGCTCAATCCACAGAACACAGACTTCTTCTTTTCCACCTCCTCTGGACTTGCTTCCCTCGGGATAGGCATGGGCCACTGTCCTTCCGGGAGTCTTAGGAATGCGGGGCCGTCACTGTAGACATTGCGACGGGTGAGGTCATCTAGGGGCATTCCCCGGGTGATGACGTCAGCTGGGTTCTGTTTTGTATCAACGTAGCGCCACTCTGTTTCTCCGGTTAACTCTTCGGTTAAGTCTTGAATCTCGGTGACTCTGACTCCCACGAAGACTTTGTACTTGCATGAGTCCGATTTGATCCAGGCGAGTACTGTCGTGGAATCTGACCACAGGATTGTTCTAGACACCGGTATGGTGAGCTCACGTTGGATGAGCGTGGCTAGGTGCGCTCCGGCTAGGGCTGCGCAGAGCTCTAGACGTGGGATAGATTGTTGCTTGCGTGGGGCTATTCTCGAGCGGGCGAGGACAAATGCTGTGTAGATCTCTCCCCCCTTTTCTTGGGCCCGCAAGTAGGCTACTGATCCGTATGCGACCTCTGAGGCGTCACTGAAGACGTGTAAGTCCATTTTACATGTCTCTGGCCTCACCGTGGGTGGGAAGTAGCTTCGGCGCATATTAACGCCTGGGAGTGAGTGGAGCTCCATCTCCCACTCTCTCCAGGTGGATGCAAGGTGTGCGGGAATGGGGTCGTCCCAGCCCTGGTCCTTGTCCCACAATGCTCGTGCAATCATTTTTGCCCTGGTGGTGTACGGTAGAATACATCCTAGCGGGTCATATTGTCGGGCGAGTGTTGTGTACACACTCCGTCTGGTGGTCGGCGCCGCCGCCGGCCTTCCCTGCTCCGTAGTCAGGGGCTTGTGTCTGTAGTGAAGCGAATCTGTTTTGAATCGCCACACCAATCCCAGGGTCATCTCCTGGGCTTCTCCCGGGATGGTAGCCATCCAGGTCTCGCTGCTGGCTGCCTTGTCCTCGGAGGAGAGGCTGCGCAGTACTTGCGGATCGCTGCTGGCCCACTGCCTGAGATCAAAGCCGCCTTTGATCAATGAGGCGCGGAGTTTAATCAGAAGAGCCTCGGCTTCTTCCTGGGTTGAAAGGCTTTGTAGACAGTTGTCTACGTAGAAGCTGTTCTTTACGCTGTGTCGGACCTCTTTGTCCGCTGCCGGGTCCTCTGCTACATGTTTCTGTAGTGCAAATGTAGCACAGCAGGGGCTGCACGTTGTTCCGAAGGGGAGGACTTCCCATTGGTAGATGGCTGGGTGCTCATCTCCTGGCTTCTCTCTCCATAGGAACCGTAACAGGGGCTTGTCCTCCTCTACTAATCTCACCTGCAGGAACATTCCTTTAATGTCCCCGCTGATGGCCACCTTTTCCTGGCGGAAGCGGAGTAGAACGCCGAGTAGGGAGGGGCCGAGTGTGGGACCGGGCAGTAGCTCTTTATTCAGATTTTGGGATCCGATCTGGTAGCTGCAGTTAAATACTATGCGGTCTTTACCGTTGTGATGGACCTTGTGGTGAGGCACGTACCACGATTCAGTGGTCTGGTCAGCCTCTTTAATGTCCATCTTTGTGACGTGTCCCGCTGTGATGAGCTTCTCAATTTCAGCGCGGTATACACTCTCTTGGGCGGGGTTCTTGGCTAAGCGCCGCTCCGTGTTCAGCAGGTACCGTTCTGTGGCGTCTGTCTTGGCGTGGAAAGTAGGCATTCCTTCTCGCCGCAGGAGTGGCGTGGCGTATCTCAACACGCCGTTGACCGGGACTCTCTTGGTCCCTGTCTCGAGGAGGTGAATGGCGTAAATGTCATCTTTAGAGCGAATGTCTTTCCTTCCGTTCTTAAAGGGCATTTGTTCCAAGGTCCATAGCCGCTCTACGTGTTGCAGGAGTGCGGTTTCTCCCTCTGTGACTCGGGAGTGGAGACATCTAGTGGCTGTACTTCGGTTGAGAGATTTGGCGAGCGGGCCTTGGAGAGTCCATCCCAAACGGGTCTCGACTGCTGCAGGACAGCCTCGGGGTCCGGTATGAACCCGGTCTATCGGGACAATGAGGTCTGCATGGTCGGAGCCTATCAACAGGGTCGGCATAGCATTGTCTATGAGCGGGATCGGTAACTTGCGCAGATGTGCATATTTCTCCATCAGCTTGGCGACGGGGTATGTGTACCGCGACAGTCCTATTTCTTGGCTGGTGAAAGCGTCTGTAATCTGGTACCGTCGCTCAGGCTGGCCGCTTGCTGCGATAGAGAATGAGACATTCTCGCCCTTTATCGTCTTCAAATCTCGTCTTATTGTCCGAATTGTCATTTGGGTTTCGCTTCCCCGCAGCCCTAGCTGGGCCGCAGCGGAGGCGAGCAGAAGGGTCTTCTCTGACCCGTCATCGAGGACGGCGTAAGTGTCCATGACTTTATTCTGGTAGCTTAGTGTCACGCGCACTACTTTTAGGAGTACTCGGGCTCCACTGCTGCTGGCGGGATCGATGTACATGACGCTCGCTTTGCTGCTGGATGGTGCGGGTGAAGGGCGCCGTCTGTTACTGTCGTGAAGTATGTCCAGATGGGCTCCATCGCACTTGGTGCACCTTTTCTTTAAGCGGCATTCGGCTGCCATGTATGAGCGCGCACAGCGAAAGCAGCACTTGTTGGACTTTATCCATTGACTCGCTTCCTCCGCGTTCAGCTTGGGGAAGGAGTCACATTGCGCTAGCCAGTGTTCTTTCTCACAGTAGGGGCACACTATCTTCCACTTCTCCGTTCTGGAGGGGGTACTGTGGCTCCTGCTGCTCGGTACTGACTCCGATTGGTGCATCACAGTCACCGATCTTCTTCCATCATTTAGTCGTCTGGTTCCTTCTCTGGAGCCAGGGGTGCTCCGTCCGAATGTATCTAGCCGTAGGCTGCTGACTTCTCTCGCCAGGAAGTCTGCTAGATCGAGGAGGTTCGGTTCGGGGCCATTCGGGTCTCGTTGGTCTCTCTGCCGCCTAAAACGCTCCTGTCGAGCGGGCGGCAGCTTCTCCAAGATCCTTTCCACATTTGAGTTGGCGTAAAGTTCATGCCTCCCCTTCTCTCTCTGCGCTCCCAACATCCCTACCAGGGACTGCACTCTGATGGACAGGTCGTCCAGTGCTCGATTGTCTATTGCTGGGGGTAAGCGGTCGATGTGTCGGATCTCCTGGATCACGTAATCCCATATGCGCCCATACCTCTGGTCCAATGCTACCAGCGCTGCTGTGTATGGGGTGGTGGAAGTCGCGTAGGCGAGCGCTACATTATGTGCGCGGGGCACCTTTAAGTGCTTCAGTAGGATGGCGTATTTGTGGCGTTCATCCAATACCTCCACCAACATGGTCTCCAGACACATGCGGAGTTCTGTATACTGGGCCCGGTTCTCTTGGGTGAAGTCGGGTACCATAGGCGTGCCAATGTATGACGCTGACTGTGGATACATCGGCGAGCGTTGGGGGAGAGGCCTCCTAGGCGAGTCTCCTCCCGCTCCTTGGTATGGGCTGGTACCGGCAGTGTACCATGGCCCGCTTGTCCAGGTGCTGTTCCTCGGTGCGGGTCGTGCGTCGTGCTCACCCGGGTATAGAGTCGGGGGTCTGTAGCGCAGCTCCGCGGGAGTATAGCCTGGGCTGTACCGGACCTCCTGGTCCGATAGAGTACTGTGCTGTCGTCGGGCGTGGTTCTCCTCCTCTTCCTCTTCGTCTTCAGTTAGGTCATCCAGCGCTTGTAGTCTCTGGTTTAGCCTCTCCACAGGATATGCTGCTCCTTCCCGGTTGCTAGGTCTCGCTTGGACCGGTGGGGGGAGGTGGTCTGTGGGGGGTATAGACCTCGTCTGTTGGTCAAGTTCAGGGTTGTTTACTCGGCTAGGGGATGCCGCCCTGGAGGTGTGTCTAGACGAGTTCCTGGAGCCTCTGGCGGAGGGAGAGGGTGTTGTCCGTCTGATCAGCTGTTCTATTAGTTGCGCTTGCTGTCTGTCGCGCTCTGCGTCCCGTAGAGCACCAGCAGCTGCTCGCTGGCTGTCTGCTCGGTCTCGGGCCACATTCTCTTCTCTCTGAATGCGTCTTATTTCTAGACGTATATGCTCTTCTTCGCTCCGCTGCTGGATCTGCAGTCGGTCGCGTTCAGCAGCGGCGTTCAGGCTGATGAGGAAGGCCTGCTGTAGGGTCCTCTCTGCCTCGCTGGGAGAAGGCGGTTGTATAGGGGAGCCTTCCCTCGGGGTACTCCTTGCGGGGCCTTGGAGCTCTATCTCCACGGTGCTCTCCCCGTCTTCTTCCGTGCCGAGTTCTGTCTCGGTAGCGCTGTATTCCTCCCGGGACTCATCGGGGACTACTTCTTCAGTACTGGCGGGGTGTGAAGTCATGTCTGGTTCCCACTGGTCCCCACCGTGAACTTGGTCAGTTACATTAAAACCCGTAGGGGCCTCTATGGTCGGGGTAGTCTGGGCGTTGGGGTTAGACATACTTTTACTTTCTAGTTTTACCGCGTTTACTGTTAGTAGAAGACTAGGTTGTTGACTGACAGCGTAAGCCTCTAAGTACTGAGGGAGCCGTCGTTCGCGCTGCGGGCGTTGGTTAGGAGGATCGTTTCGTGGAGTGTTCATCATAGGCCATTTCAATATTAATAACACTATATTAATATTACACTAATTACCATCCGGTTCGAAGGACCAATTGTAACTGAGGGGTACAATTCCCTGACTGTATTACTAGATATGATACTTACTACCACTACCTTTGTACTTAATATTCGGCCACCCAGTACTCGGCATAAATATATTATGATGAACACTGTCACGTAGATGAAACGGATCCAACACAAATGTATGAATTAGAAATAGGTCTTTATTTCTACACAGCGATGGTGTGTAGAGCAAGCACTTAATCAAATCAATCACATTTATGAATGGGAATTAGTATGCACTTTTATGGCAAGAGTATTCGTCGGTATATCAATAGAGAATGTCCAATCTCTGAAGGCGCAGGTGGTACATATACGACCTGGAATAGTTAAGGAATAACAGCAATGATACTTTAATGATTATAGACTGGATACACTAGGGGGGTTTAATCCGGTCGCTTGTAAGCCGACAGGAGTAGGAAGGGGGGGGGGGTAGAGTCCGGCTGCCTCATCCGGCCAAGGGTATCCCAGGTGAACCCACTGTAGTGCCGTTCAATGCGCCGGCGATCCTTGGACCACAGATGAAAGCAGGTGGACTCTTTGTGGGCCGGCGTCCTCCGGTCCACGGAGGAGAGACGTGAAGCGACCTCGTCTTGCAGAGCGTCTCCTCACCTTGCGTCCTCTCCAGGGGGGGGGGTTCCAACACACGGCTGTGTCGGGGGTCTTTATCCATGGAATAATCAACGTATACAAAGCATAATCCGTGCCTGGGAAGGCGGGCTGTCGTCGGTAGAATAATCCGGTATACAGGTCCACTCGCTCGTCGGCTCTGGGGCTCCTCGGGTGCAATCTCACATGGGGTCGATCATCCTGGATAAGCAGCCAGTTCTCTGCCCGAAACGATGGGGTACTGACTACGGTAGTATTCTCACCGTACGAAGCACTATATATTAACAGACTATTATTAGCTTAATAGACTACGTCCAACTCGACGATATAGTGCCAAATATGACTATTCAAATATTAATATACACGATGTCTCAATACCGATGGTAGGCCGAACTTGGCCTTACTCCCACACGTGGCGTCGCGGGGAGGCTTTACGTCTGTGACTCTATTGGAGGGTAAGAAACTGGACTGAAAAGGAAAGTCCTACTTTAGTAGCGCAGTATATATACGCACTATGAACAAATAGTCCCATTAGTGGTGCGGTAGCCAGATTCCTACGCGGAACTAGGACTTGTTCGTACATGTTGAGCGGTACGTTTGAACTGGGTCTGGGGGGTATGGCAGCCTGGCACCAAGGTCTCGACCAATAGTAGAATGGAGACTATTATGGGATGTTCAGTAGGCTAGAATGGATATTCAATGCATATTGTACAAGGAATATACAAGGGATATCAGGGAATATTAGAGAATATACAAATACAATTATATATATATATATAATAAATATATATATTCGGTTTAATCTGGCCCTTCACAACACATACGATGGAGTTCTTTTTACAGAGTAAAATTAGCGGCTTAAATTTAGTGAACAGCATTTCTTCCTTGGCGATGCAATATGCCACATTCATCTTAAACTTTACCTCACGGAGATCAGCATCATCCGCTCTGGTCGTCTGTTTACTCAGCGAGTGCAAGAGGGTGCCGGTGTCCCGGCCCGCTCAGGGGTTCGTTTAGCGTTGAAGGCATCCCGGGCAAGAATGTGTCGATGGGACGGATTGTGTTTATTAATGTTATCCCTTTTTAGGATATTGTTACCCGCGACATAGGGATTCTCTGATCGGATCTTTTCCGGAGTCTCCCGGCACCAGTGACAGAAGAAGAATAGCTGCGCTTCCTCATTAAGAAATATCCACGGAAAATCATTTTTCCACTCTGCGTTATATCTGTACATCTTGTTAATCTTCTCTTTTTGTCTCGTTTCTATTAACGGTGGTCCCTCTCGGGCTCGTTTGGGGTTTTGATCTTGTACTTCTTTAAAAGCGCTTCATCTTGTCGAAGTCACCCAGTCACTGTACATTGAGCTCGCAACTAGTCGCGGGGATATTGTTCGCTAGGGATTATGGGATTTGGTGTTTGATTATGGACTCTACGCGAGACGGGACATTGTTTTTAATCACACGAGACTACAAGTACCAAGTGGATAGCGTGGCGCAGTGGTCCATTCAATTTACCGTCACACTTTCTTTTTTTTTTGCTTGCGCCACGGGCCATAGCACCAGTGCTACTGAAGTCAATTCATTCATCGCACAGACTGACGTCAGTGTCGCACGTGCGACATATATGTCGCACTGTACAGGCCTGTCTAAGGACACAGGGGTAATCGATATGTTGCGATCGCTCAACCCATCCGCAAGAGATTATTCCTTCTTCTCATCGAGATATAAGACTTTTTCCAGGATTGATTATGTTTTTTCTTCCCCATGGCTCTTTGATAGCTTTGATGTTGACTTATTGCCCATAGCACTTTCAGACCACAAAGGTATCCTACTTAAAGGGGAACTATTTTACTATTTCTTTCACTATTTGGGCACTTTTACACAATTCCTGTAAGTTTATGGAACACCTCTGTAATTTTAAATTTTTTTTAATTTATTGTTTTGTATTTCTAATCAAGTCCTCAAAACAGCATTTTTCTACATCAAGATCTTAAGCCATTTGGGGCCTGGGCAGCAGGCTGGGCTCCAACCACAATGGTAACTGTGTGGAGTGTGTGAGTCTCAACATGCAGCGGTGTCTCTCTGACATCACAAATCAGCACATTTTCAGATGACTCAGTTCAGTGAGGGTGAATATTGTGAGAGGAGAATTGGAAGAATGCGCCAATATGAGAATTAGAGACATAGATAATATTAATATAAGTCCACATAGCTAGGAAACAATGCTAAACACTGAAAAAGGCCATTTATAAGATAGTTCCCCTTTAAGGTTTCACTCAGTAAAATAACGTCCCGCGCCCCTAGATGGCGCTTTAACTCTACACTGCTGAAAAACGGGGAGTTTAACTTGCAATTTAAAGAGAAGCTCACTGAATTCCTGCAGTTTAATGCTGGCTCGGTACAGGATCCCAGAATTCTATGGGATTCGGTTAAGGGTTTTATCAGACGTAACACTACTGTGAGGATTGGTTCGTTCCCCGCCACACGCTCCTTTAAGGTACCGTGTTGATTGGTGCATTCCCCGCCACACGCTTCTGGAGCGATTACCAATTCCATCACGCACCTGTCATAGTTTGTGATTAGCGCTCCAGAGGCTTCATATACTGGGACCTCCTTTCAATCGATGTCGGTCGTTTTGAATACTACTGCTTCTGCCTGCTTTCCCCCCGTTGTTGTGCCTCGTCTACTTTCCCTCCAGGACATCTTTGGATTGCCGCTGGTGAATATCTTGATCCTCCGTTTGGAGCTGCGCCTCGTTGCCCGCTTTACGCGTTTGCGCTTTGGTGAGTTTTGGAACCAAACCCTTTTTGGATTATCTGTTTTGTGTGTTTGGATAACACTGAAGAGTATCGTTTTTGTTTGCACTGGACTCAGCTAAATTGTGTGTTTTGGATAACACTGAAGAGTATCGTTTTTGTTTGCACTGGACTCAGCTAAATTGTGTGTTTTGGATAACACTGAAGAGTATCGTTTTTGTTTGCACTGGACTCAGCTAAATTGTGTGTTTTGGAGAAACACTGAAGAGTACCGTTTTGTTTTGTTCTGGACTCAGCTAAGGGAAGACTGAACTGCACTGCCTCTGTGTACTGTTGGACTGTTGTTGATCTCTCTCTCTCTCTCTCCGTTTCCACTCCGAGTTGGAGCTGGGAGTATCTGCAGAGCCGCAACGGCGTCTACGCCGATTCCCCACCTCTAACACCGAGAGGATCTGCAGAGCCGCAGATAACTCTGCCGAAGGCAGTCTCCTTTTTTGTTGTTCAGAATTGTTACTTGACTCTTTTTGATTCTGTAAATAAATACGCCCTAGTGTTTGGCTAACTCTGAACTACTTGTCTGTGCCGTGCTGTTGAGGTCGGTTTCAAACCCTAACAACTACTCTCTTTGCATTTAATCTCCGCAAGGGACGTCTCTCCAAGCTGGTGGAACTGGAAAAGCTTATAGGGAGGCGGCTAGGTGGTGCAGTGGGCAAGGCGCTCACCACCAATGCAGGAGACGCTGGGTTCAAGCCCAGCTCTCCGCATTGCTATCAGCTTGGCTGGTCGTTCATACTAATACAATTGGCAGTATTAGGGGATGGGAAGCTGATGGGTGGGGATCGGACGTTGTGGACAGCGACTCCTACAGGTCGGTTGGTGGGCCTGCGCAGCAGAATCAGGAAGCGACGGGGGCGGCGTGCCCTCCAAAACGCAGACCCCCGACGCTGAAAGATCGCGCTGTGCAGGTGAAAAGATGCGACTGCTGCTTCCTCGAGTACCGGAGGGGACACGTGATGTAAGGCTTAGTCCACATTGCAGCCGGCTTGTGGGAGGCATGGCCTAACAGCGTTCGAGACAGGGGAGGGTAGAATTGGATGATACGAAATTGGGATGGGAGAAACATTTTAAATGGGAGAAAAAGTAGATAAAAAAAAAAAAACTTCATGCCACGTTGATCTCTTCATTGCAGCACAACTACTCTAGTCGACTGGAGCTTCAAATTAAGGTAGTGAAAAAAGAGATTAACTCCATTTTAAGACAACAATCTGAATTTCAAATGCACAGAACAAGACAGCACTACTACTTTCACGGCTCCAGGCCTAGTCACCTACTAGCTATGAAGATACGTGCCAGTGAACAATTTGCGGATATCCCTTCCATTAAGAACCAACAGGGGGAGGTAACCACCAACCCCAAAAAGATAAATGATACATTTCGCTCTTTTTATTCCGACCTGTACAAGTCAGAGGTGGTCTTTGATCATATCAAGCTGGAGGATTTTCTTGATCAAATCAACCTACCACAGATCTCGGAAGATAGTGCTAAGCTGTTAGCTTGCCCCTATCACGCTAGTTGAACTTAGAGAGGCGATTGCAGATATGCAACGGGGCAAGGCTCCCGGATGGGATGGCATTCCACCGGAACTCTATCTCGCATTCTGGGATGTACTCGGTCCCTTATTACTCTCAATGATTTTACACTCAATCAAAGAGGGCAATTTTTCCAGAGATGTCAATATGCCGCTTATATCTGTTTTACTCAAGAAAGATAAGGACCCCACCGATTGTGGCAGCTATAGGCCCCTAAGTCTCCTCGGAGCCCATCTTAAGCTATATGCCAAGGTTCTAGCCACCCGACTTCAAAAGCATATGACATCTCTAGTTCACCCTGATCAGACCGGCTTCATAAGAGGCCGCCTGGTTACTGACAAGATCAGACGGTTACTACACGTGATTGATGCCAGCAAGGATGTTGCAGTCCCTACAGCGGTCATGTCCTTGGACGCAATGAAGGTCTTTGAGAGATTGGAGTGGTCTTACTTGTGGGCAGTTCTTAGAAGGATGGGGTTGGGTGAGGGTTTCATTCATATGATCAAAGTTCTCTACAGAGGGCCTTTGGCCATGATCTTAACGGGGAAGTTCTGCTCGCCACTCTTCTCTGTCTCGCTCTCTTCTAAACAGGGTGGTCCTCTTAGTCCCAGACTTTTCGCCTTATCCCTCGAACCTCTAGCTCAATACATAAGACAATCCCAAATTATATCTCCTGTTTCAATTCAGGACACACATCACCATATCAGTGATGTGTGTCGCCTAAAATATATACCTAGGTAAATGGAATATTGCTCCACTTCTACAAGGTCTATTTGCATATTCTTGGTATCTAGGGACATCTATGGACCTCAGGGAATGTATTCACAATGTCAGAAATATTGTGTCTATTACTAGGCTTGCTTAAATTGTGATGAAACAAAGGAGAATATGAATTATGATTTTTCTTTGCATCTTTGACAGTGAAAAAATCTAAGGAAATTAATAAAGGGAAGATGATTAAACCGAAGGTTCTGTAGATACAGTACTGAATTCTCCCATCCGGACCAATGCAATTTGAAATATTATTATAGAATATAGAATATGATGCTTATAAATTACCTTATTATAGCCAATTCGCACATTTATATATATATATATATATATATATATATATATATATATATATATATATATATATATATATATATATATACATATATTATCTTTCAAATGCCCGAGTTCAATTTGGATTTAGTATCACCAGGCGTGCATAAGAACAGATAATGAAATCTACTGTAATCTACTGTGCTTTTTAATTTCCCCCACAGTGCAACCGTTTTGAAACTAATTTCAGATATAATTGTGCCTACATGTTAACAATAGGGAAGAGAAACTAACTGCGTTTAAAAATTTGTCAAAAAAACTTTACCTTTTGCGGCTTATTATCCCGAATAATAACAGTTATTGAAATAATTCATACAGAGCTCTGAACCTTGAACCCCATATAATCTTCCAGGAAGTGTAGTTCGGAAAAATTCCAACGCTGATCGACAGCTATGCATGGCCTCTACAAAATGGCCACAAAAAGTCTACAATTCCCACGGTTCAAAATTTCCAAAATGGTCGCCCTCGCGACTAGACTTCACCAAATCGAAAAGTTTAATCTATCTAATGGCACTTTTAACCTATTGCTAAACTAACATATTGATGATAATATACATTCTACATGCTTTTGTGAAGTGTTAGTGATGTTAATACTTGAGTACGTTTTATATTAAAATCGCAAATTGTATGCAACACTCAACAAAAATATTGATTTATGACCAGATGCCATTTCGGGACCGGTACTGGTCCCGTCGGGTGGAACAGGTTAATGAGCCTGCGAAGGCTACCATCCTACCTGCAAACATACTTATGGTGGAGCACTTTAAATGTCTCGGGATTGAAATATTCCCCACTATTAGCCAGACGGTAAGATATAATTACTCCAGCTTGGGTGACAGGATTGCGAATGACTTCAACAGATGGTCCAAATTTAAAAATCATTACAGGCCTGTGCGTCAATAATAAAAATTCATATTTTAATATTTTTCCTTATCGGACAACAACCTATTAAGTACCCTAGATGGGAAAAGAAAGGCATCCACACGTTGGGGGTGTTCTTCGATAACTCTGGTCTCCGTTCTTTCCAGGATCTATCCAAGGGATATGATCTCCCAGGAACCTCCTTTTTCTTTTATTTACAAATAAGATCAGCTCTGAAGGCTCATGACGTTCCATGGGACGATCCACTAGAGCGTCACCGTTTTCATAAATTATTTTATGCCAAAGAGACATCGAGAGGCTTCGTTTCTGACTTTTATCGCCATTTACTTATGTCCTCGTATAAGGACCTCCCCCTGGACACGATTTGGAGAAAGGATGTCCCGGAGTTGGATGTAGATTTTGATTGGGATGCAGTCTGGGAAAATGTTCGGCTATCCTCACGCAACCCAGATCACCAACAGATTCATCAAAATTTTGTTCACCGGACTTATTTGACCCCTAGACGATTGAATATAATGAGTCTCAGACCTGACTCTCCAAACGGTGCCACCGGAACATTTATGCATAAGTACTGGGAATGTCCCCCTGTTGAGCTCTTTTGGGAAGATGTTGCCTCTCAGCTATCAGATATTTTCTCTCTGACCATACCTGTTTTGCCTGCTGTATTGTTATTGAATGATGTTTCTCAATTACCGACTTCTATGCATGTGAAGAGACTCATTCTAGCCGGCCTCACAGCCGCCAAAAAAATTATTGCTTCACGATGGATACACCCAGACAAGCTATGCCCGAAGGTATGGATTCTCACTTATCTCGATGTGATATATCTGGAGATATCCACTGCACGGGTTTTAGGGGTTAACGAGTCGAATATTGCAATCTGGTTGGCAGCAGTTGCAAAGCTAAAAGAGCGCATATAACTTTCGATTGCTGCATAATATATATTATGTATTATGTATTTAACTCACGTTGAGGTCCTGGGGTGAGTGGGGCGGGGGGGGGGGGGGGGGGGTGGGAGCGAGCGAGTGCCCATGTTAATTTGTTTTTTCTTTTCGTTTTTTTTCTGGGGGGGGGGCGTGGTTCGGGGTCTCTGCGGGTCGAGGCATTATAGGGGCGTGATGCTTTGGCTCTCGGGGGCGCCGGACTCCGGGTCCTCCGGGGTTGGGGTTCGCGGCTGCCGGGTCTGGAGATGGAGGGGGCTCAGGAAGCTCATTATATAGTAAATGTTTTATTTTTCCTATTCCCTTACTGGGTATATTTTGTGGCAACTTATTTTATTTCATACTCTGTTTTTATTATTATTCTTGTTATTTTAATTTGTTGTTATTGTTGCTGCTGTTGTTGTCATGTGAAGTCCTGTCTATTATTGTTGTTTATTATTGTTATTACTAGGGATGCTCGATATTGGCTTTTTTACCGATACCGATATACCGATATTGTCCAACTCTTAATTTCCGATATCAACCGATACCGATATATGCAGGGTTTCCCCACCAAAAAACGGAATAATTTCAGGTAATTAACATGACATATCTCTTGTCGTGTAATTAACACAACATTATGCATACTTTGACAATAAATAAAATAATAATTTGTTCTTACTTGCTTGCCTGGGTAAATAAAGGTTAAATAAATGATTTTTTTTTATATATATAAAAAATTTAAAACCGATACCGATATTTTCCGATATCACATTTGTATGCCAATATCGGACATCCCTAGTTATTACTGTATTGTGTGGTGTCTTATTATGAAAAAAGAAAAGCAATAAAAAGATTTGATAAAAAAAAAAGATTATTATGAATAATTTGTACCTGCAGATATATTTTTGCCCAAAATATAGGGAAGGCGGAGTCATAGGCAATGTTAACATTATTGTTATGGCTTGGTTGGTGTGTTGGACCCAGGTGCAGCGCAGAACGGATAGACGAGAGGCAGGTGTTGATTCTCAAACAAAGGATACGTCTTTATTATCTCGAGTAGATCAATTACATGTAAACGAGAGCGAGTAAACAAAAGAGGAGAATCTCTGTTAGGGATGGCCGATATTATCGGCCGACCGATATTATCGGCCGATATCGGCAGTAAAATGTGATATCGGAAAATATCGGTATCGGTAAAAAATTATAAAAAAACAATAACAATATTGCATCCAGTGAAATTATTAGTTACCTGAAATTATTCCGTTTTTTTGGGGGGGAAACCCTGCATATATCGGTATCGGTTGATATCGGTTGATATCGGTATCGGAAATTAAGAGTTGGACAATATCGGAATATCGGTATCGGTAAAAAAGCCAATATCGAGCATCCCTAATCTCTGTCGCCCAAAACATGTTAAATAACAAGCACAAAGTAAACTATACATTAAACAAGGGGGAAATAAAGGGGAGAAAGCCAAGTCTCCAAAACGAGATACACGAAATAATAAACACGGCCAACAGAATACACTTCCGACGACGATGCTGCATAGACTCACAGCGATATAGAACATATTCCATAACGAGTTGACACGACAGTCAAGGCACGAAAACGAACAAGCCTATCCTCTGTGGCAAGGAGCGATAAGGCTTTAACATGAATGCATAGTATTACTCACGGCAAGGTTCAGTGATCGACTGAATGTCTCAATAGTAACAAGGAAGAGCATATAAAGCCACCCTAACTAGACAGACCAGGTGCCAATGAATGCCATCAGGGCAGATATACAGGTTAATTACCACCAGGTAACGCTAGGGCTTTGTTCCCTGAGGAGAGCAAAACCCTAAACGTTACAATTTTATTATGGGATATTATTATTATTATACATTTTGAGTGGAAATGGCCCTTGTACTTTTGCTTTACAAAGAGGAACGAGCTAGGTAAGCGGTTTTGTGCATGTAGATGCATAATTCATTTGTGATCTGTGGATATCCATACCAGGCCATGTGAGCGGATCGGAGCGTGAGCGGCGCGGGGCGCGGAGCGGGCTGTTTTGACGTGAGCGAGGAGTGGGTTTTAAAATGAGTCGGCGCGACGTCCGGAGCGAGAGTTCTCCTCCGCTCCAATCCACTCCAGGCCGCTCACAGTGGTTTAACACTGTTGATGTAATATATACATGCAGTACAATGCCAAAGCAACAGATGGCGATGTACAAACATGAAGGCCATTTTCAACCAATGAGAAGGGTTCAGGCTTTGTCACTGTAGAGACGCCCACCATAGATATCTATGACGCCCACACTCACTCCTGTTAAAAAAAGTATCAACGCCATTGTTGTTGACGTTAGCTTACATGCTAACGTTAATGGCAGCGACCATAGCATTGTGGCTCGGCTAGCCTATCATCGCTTAATAGAACTAGTGAATGGATAAACAACGTTATTTAACATTGCAGAATGGCTACAATTACAATGCGGCTCAATACAAACAATTGTTAAGGGGCCCAGGGGGTGTAGACTGTTGTAGTTTGAGCTCATTTACACCATGCTCCAAAAAAGAAAAAGAAAAACTGCCGAGCGATCTGGCGCGGGGAGCGGGGAGCGCTCGATTCAAGGTGAGTGGGGAGCGAGCGGAGAGCGACTTGGGAGCGGGGTCAACATGAGCGATTAGCGGAGCGGACCAAGCTTTAAAGAGCGAAGAGCGGATTTCTCGGCCGCGCCGATCCGCTCACGTGGCCTGATCCATACCAGCTGAGCAGTCATATCTTTGACATGAAGCGACTGGGAAAATAAACAAGCTAAATAAATAAACACAACAATGCCGGAACGCTGGAAACATGAATGAAGAGGAAAGCTGCCTCAACGTTACTTCTCTCTTTGAGGATATGTCACTTGTCCTCTCTCCCTCCTTTCACCTCCTCCCTCTTTCCCTTCTCCTCTCATCCTTCAACTCTCTCCTTGTTAAAGTTAGAGGTTATATGTAGGATTGCAAGTAACTGTCTAACTGTACACAACTGTTTCCACTGACTGTCCATAACTGTTTCCACTAGAGGGCGCTATAGGCGGAGCCGCTAATGCTACCACCAGGTGGAGAGTATTTAAGGAGATGTCTCCTCCCCCTTTATCTCCTTCCCACCTGCCTCTCACGGAGAGGAGAACTCATGTACTGCTGCCTTGCCATGTAAATAATAAACCACGCCGATTAAAGGCTGAAGGTAGAAACCATGCCTCTTGACCACATTATTGTCGCCCCATATCCAGACTCTGTCAACACTCCTTCCATAAACTATTGAGGCCACGTCTTCTCTCTGGCCCTGCTCTCTTGTCGCCTGTTGTCCCTCTCTTCTCTTGTACGTTCCCTCTATTCATCCACCTCAACTTCTTTCTTTTCATCCAGCCACCCCTCTCTTCTCTCCTATCCTCCATCCTTCTCATGCACCTTCTCTGTCTCTGTATCCATCCATCCCTCTCTCCTCTCCATCCTCATCCCATTATCTCTCTTCATCATCCCTTTCTCCTTTCATAATCTTCTTCTACAACATGTGTAGGGGAAGCTGACCATTCCCATGTGTTTTCCTGCCATATAGAGGCTCCGATTTATTCTGTAATGAGGTGACAGATCCCAGTGACACTAAAAGTGGCACTGATGCAGTGTTGAAGCAGTGGTGTCTACTGGGTAGAAAACAGGTTGAGTTTTATGACTTTGCCTCTAATGCAACGGTTCTCAAACTATGCGTCGCGACCCAAAGTGGGGTTGCGCATTAGCAAGTAAAAATGTAATGTTCTGGCAACATATTTTGGCTAAATATGCCTCGTTTTATAAATGTGTATTGATAACATATACAGTAGTGATGTAATAACATTTTCTAATAAATATGCATGATCAAGTTCAACGTGTGCTTTTATTTTGATATTCCTTAATTCCACATTGAAATGACACGATACATTAAGTGTGGGGTCCCCAAAAAAAATCCTAAATAAAATGGGGTTGTGGTATAAAAAAGTTTGAGAACCCCTGCTCTAAAGGCATGGTAGCAGTGGGAACACTTAGGTTGTACCGTGTAGATAGTGAGTGCTCACTCCAGCTTTAATCTCTTTGGTTGTACTGTAATCGGTTTGATAGACACACTGCTTATTCTATCTTAAGAGTACATTAACATTCTTCAACACATTTGAAGCCTATACTGTATGTGCAGATTCACCCTCCTCCATAGTATTCCCATCTCTCTCTCAATTCAATTCAATTCAATTCAAAAAGCTTTATTGGCATGAAATTTCACAAATGTTGCCAAAGCACAATTATGACATAAACAGGAAAACAACATTATACAATACAACAACAATATCAACAGAACAAGATCAAAGAAATAAAGGAGATGGTGCGGTGAGTAAAACATGGTACATGTATATACAGTATATGTGTCCTATTGGTTGTCCCTTTTCTTGTGACATGAATTGACATATTTTCCTCTCTCTCTCTCTCTCTCTCTCTCTCTCTCTCTCTCTCTCTCTCTCTCTCTCTCTCTCTCTCTCTCTCTCTCTCTCTCTCTCTCTCTCTCTCTCTCTCTCTCTCTCTCTCTCTCTCTCTCTCTCTCTCTCTCTCTCTCTCTCTCTTTCTCTTTTGTCATCATTCTGCTTTCTTTCATGAGGCTGCATCACAGTACTCTTCTCCCCAGTTTTGCTTTCCAGTGGCTCGGGAGGTAGAACAGTCGTCTAGTAATCCAGAGGTACACAGCAGTGGCGTCGCGTGGGTAAAATAATAGGGGATACCAAAAAAAAGAAGTTATTAAAAAAAAAAAATTATTATATATATATATATATATATATATATATATATATATATATATATATATATATATATATATATATATATATATTTTTTTTTACTTAAGCCAAGCAGTCACCATGTACAGTATGGCTTGGCGGCCATTGCCAGTCAAACCAAGCAGTCACCATGTACAGTATGGCTCGGCGGCCATTGCCAGTCAAACCAAGCAGCCACCATTTACAGTATGGCTCGGCAGCGTTACTACTATGAACAAAACAAAGCCAAGAGAACAGTTTTGAACAGTTATTTTTCCAAATAGTTAGCATGCTGTAGCATTTAACCCTAGGACGCACCAATATACTAGTTACTGTACTACTAGCATCATGCAACATGACACTTCACTCCTCCTTCACAGGGATGTGACTAATAAACATGACACTTCACTCCTCTACTGTAAGGACAACTCAGTCATGGCTTTGTCAGTATTCCAATGTACAGTGTACACTGTAAACCCGCATGTTCAAAATAATCAATTAGTTTGAGTAGGGTATACTCAATATTCTATGAAAGTTCTACTAACTTGAATGTCTTGAGTTCGTGTGACGTGTTCTTATGTTTTGATAAAACTCATAGTTTTTGATTGATTTGGAACTATTCACTTATTAAGTAAGTATAATGTAAAAGCATAACTTAAGTACAACTTAAGATAATTAAGTAGATACAGACTGTAAACCGCATTATGTTTTGAGTAAATAAAACTCATAGTTTTTGATTGACTTGGAATTATTCACTTATTAAGTAAGTATAATGTAAAAGCATAACTTAAGTACAACTTGAGATAATTAAGTAGATACAGACTGTAAACCGCATTATGTTTTGAGTAAATAAAACTCATAGTTTTTGATTGACTTGGAACTATTCACTTATTAAGTTCAAGTTCTCAAGTTCTTTAATAGTTGTCATACAGAAGTACAGAATACTTTCATACAAAATGCTTCTTACTGTTACGCTCCAGAGCGTATTAAGTAAGTATAATGTAAAAGCATAACTTAAGTACAACTTAAGATAATTAAGTAGATACAGACTGTAAACCGCATTATGTTTTGAGTAAATAAAACTCATAGTTTTTGATTGACTTGGAATTATTCACTTATTAAGTAAGTATAATGTAAAAGCATAACTTAAGTACAACTTAAGATAATTAAGTAGATACAGACTGTAAACCGCATTATGTTTTGAGTAAATACAACTCATAGTTTTTGGTTGACTTGGAATTATTCACTTATTAAGTAAGTATAATGTAAAAGCATAACTTAAGTACAACTTAAGATAATTAAGTAGATACAGACTGTAAACCGCATTATGTTTTGAGTAAATAAAACTCATAGTTTTTGATTGACTTGGAACTTTTCACTTATTAAGTAAGTATAATGTAAAAGCATAACGTACAACTTAAGATAATTAAGTAGATACAGACTGTAAACCGCATTATGTTTTGAGTAAATAAAACTCATAGTTTTTGATTGACTTGGAACTATTCACTTATTAAGTAAGTATAATGTAAAAGCATAACTTAAGTACAACTTAAGATAAGATAAGATAAGATATTCCTTTATTGATCCCCTTGGGGAAATTCAGGCATCATAGCAGCATGGGGGGGAGGGGGGGAGGGGTACAGGTAGTAAAACAACACAGTATACAGGTAGTAAAAGACAACACAGGCAGTGTAAACAATTTGATCAATATGGTCAATATAATTTACTATCTGACTAGCTGAGGAATATTCACATTATTCACAGATAATTAAGTAGATACAGACTGTAAACCGCATTATGTTTTGAGTAAATAAAACTCATAGTTTTTGATTGACTTGGAACTATTCACTTATTAAGTAAGTATAATGTAAAAGCATAACGTTAGGTTATGACTATAACCAAGTTCTGTTAGTATAGCGACGCTCGGCATCGCTCTCTGCACTATCTCGCATACATGCACGCGCACTGAATAAAGACCACAATGTACCTTTAATCCCAATATTCGTCTGACCACACCCCTATCAGCTTACCCATATAAGCAGGGGTGGGGCCACCCACTCGCCTCCTTCCCAAGCTTTCGCCACAAGGCGAGGTCAAAGGCTGCAGCGGCGTCGGATGCCGAGCGTCGCTATACTAACAGAACTTGGTTATAGTCATAACCTAACGTTCTGTATCGTATCGCTCTCGCTCGGCATCGCTCTCTGCACAAGGGAGGCCGAGCGAGAGCCAACGGCCGACAAATACACCCCGCTGACAGCCCCCCACAAACCATCAGAACAGGGAGGGCCGAGCCCCCCCGACCCACCCTAATGGCGGGCACCCCCCCTATTAGGGGCTTCACGGGAGGGCGACGGACCCGACCGTGCGAAGAGGCACTCAAGCAACTCAACGCACAGGGTGAGCAGACCGTGGCTTGACCCCACGACTACACACACGCACAACCCGCATGCCACCCGGGAACGAACGGAGGAACAACCTCGTTACTGCCCCCAGAATCACAGGGTCAAGGGCAAACCCAACCCCGTGGCAAGGCCGTAGCAGCGGAGCACGAAGGAAGACCCAGACCCACCAAAAGGACTGGACTCCCTAGAATGGGGGCCCGGAGAAGTCCATGATGCCAGCATCAAGACCCCACCAGGTGGGCACGTAGTGCCCCGCCCCCCACATCGCCAGCGTATTCGGACAAAGGCCCCTCAGTTACTGCACCTGGTATTCTCAGGCGGAATCCCATCCAAGTACTAACCAGGCCAGAACCTGCTTAGCTTCCGAGATCGGACGAGATCGGGCGTGTTCAGGTTGGTATGGCCGTAAGCCGAGCGGGCCCTGTCCCCCCAATAGTACACCGCCTGGCACACTGACCCTGCAGAACAGGCAGTCAGCATGGCCGCAAGCACACAAAAAAGGTTAACCAACGGAAGCAGGCAGCGCACCGGGGAAAAACCAGGCAACAGGCTGTTAACCCTAGCCTGGAGACTGCGGACGAGACAGGCGCCAGAGGGGACAGCTGAACACAGCCGCCCCGGCGGAAGGAGCGTAAGCTGGCGGTGTTGCATGACCAAGCCTCCATTTAAAAACCCCCACCCAGAGGGGTCGAGGCAGAGAAGGCTGACACGATTGGCAGACGTCATGAACGTGCAGGGGCACCCTCAAACGGTGAACCCGGGAGTTGACACTGCTCCAACACACCAGGGAATCAACCACCTCGGTGTTACCCAATGCGGTGGTTGTTCCTATAACCCCTCAAGAAAAAACTCCAAAACACACCTGCGGGTATACACCGGCTATACCGCAGTACAAGTGTTTCAGTTTTCAAAAAAGGGTTAACCCAGGCCTACGGGTCGACGAAACATTACTTCGGACCGGGCCTGGCGGTACGGGAAGCACAGGGTCACCAGAGGAGGTCAAAAAACCACCCCCACAGGCCCCTCTCCGCCATGCGTGAGAGAGGAGCGAAAAAGAATGGAGAACCAGCCCCTAAGCACACCGTACGTGGGATTCCCAGGCGGTCTCCCAACCAAGTACTAACCAGGACCAACCTGTGTAGCGGCCGAGATCCGACGAGATCGAGCGTGTACAGAATGGCATGGCTGTAAGCCATTACGACAGTGCTGAGTAAAAACGTACCCAACCAGGGTCTCCATAGCGCTTAACCCTGTGACACCCAGACCGACCTGGCATTTTTCCCCCTGAAAAAAGCCCAAGTCCCTCAGGGTACCAGAACAGCAGATCTGCATCCCCGGCGGACAACGGGTTCAACTGATCTGGACCAGCGTGACCAGACCCAGTCCCGTGCCCTAACCACGCCGACATGCCTACTCCAGGAGAAGGGCAGATATGCGTGTTGATCTTAACATGAAAAGAAGGCGCCACCCAGACGTTCGGACGAACCGCGCCTGGTGGCCCACCCCAAGGGCGTGAGACCCCACCACATATGTTCAGATCCATCCCGTCATCATCCCCCAGACATGAACGAGAATCCGTCGACAACCCACCCAGGTCATGGGATGTGGTCGTCGGAAGAGGAAAAACCCCCATCTCAGTTGCTTTATAAAAACGCTGTTTCAACCACAAGCAACCAAGGCGTGCCAGTCAATCGCCTGTTTACAGCGAGCTAGCACTATACGTGCGTCGGGACACACCCCGATCAATGAACAGGCTATTTAGACCTGTCATTGAATCCCCAAGGCGCCCAGGGGAACGACAAGAGGGGTGTGACACTCCCTAACTCCAACACTTCTGGAATAGAAAGAAGGAAGCATCAACAGTATGTATCCCAGTCTACACAGCCGGGGTAAAAAATGTTCACATTTTTACATCCCACCACCCTCCCATAGGAAAGAGACAGGGATCCCCAGAGAGACTTCCCACGCGAGCTGTACAGATTGAAAAGAATATATTGCACCTTGAGCCATGTAAAAAACTGGTTTTAGGGCCTCCGGGGAAGAGGCACTGAACCCATACACACTCAATAAACGAATTGAATCGAATATACATACAATAGAAAAGGACCCTTCTAGAGGGTCCACTCACTTTGACAATCTGAGGAGGAAGGCTCTGTACTCTGATGGAGGCTTCCTCACATGGAAGAAGGAGTCCGAACTCACAGAAGGCCTGAATAGGCGCTTGGTGAGGAGGAGCCCTGACCACCCCCCCTGAAAACAGATCCATCACATGGACCTGAACAGCACACGGAAGTCCTACCAACAGAGACGCGCACGGTGACGTACTCTATGGCGGGGGAATTCCTGCGGTGCACACGCCCAATATACCAGGCCGTGGGACCAGGAACTCCCTCCCCCCCCCCCCCCCCCCCCCCCCCCGTAACGTGCCGAACCGCCACGTGACGGGAACCTTGAAGGACAGGGGGTGTACCCCTGACCGACAGAACAATGGGGAGAGGAAAGGTTACCAGTTCACCCCTTTACGACCCCACAGTCATAGTCAGCTCTATGAAGCGTTTCACAGCTCCACACAGCGCATGAGCTAACCTGCTATCTGACCTTTACTAAGGAAAAACACAGAATAGAGAGGGCTCTAAGAACCCCGGTCCAACATACACATGTGCTTCTGTGGCCAGTACAACCCAGTTGTAGGTCACATGACACACACAACCCATCATCACCTACAAAAAATGGCAAAAACACTCAACAGAGGAACGCCGTTTTTTTCACAATGAGAGAATACATCATTCTTGATTAGTATCGACCACAGGCCTTGCTAAGCACACATGACAGCAACCAAACCAATTTCCCTTTAGGAAATAAGTTTCTCCAGCAGATTTAGCACAACCTCAGCAATCAAGCTAAGAGTTACATCGTATCCCTACCACACAAAAGACACAATTAATGCACAACATGTCTGATAGGAGGATGAAAAAGTCCCCAGGGAACCGGGGGGGAAACACAATCCTCCTATTTTACCCTCAATACGGCCAGTTAAAACAGGAAAACCTGTTAATGTGTGAACACACTGTTCATTGTCATTACAGTCTGAGAAAGAACATTCTTTTACTCACTTGTCACCAAGCATAGCTTCATAGGTTAGTTACCTTAGTTGCGATTTGCACGGAGAAGCTAACTGCCAGTGACAAAAAACAGCTCACACATAACCCGCAACGTATCCCAAATGCATTGCAACAACACACGTTTTGGGAAAAAACACCGTTATTCACAATACATTTAGCAAAGTAAAACCAGAAGACGTGTTATGAGGTCTGGTCAACCCCGTTCCTACCCGGAACGCAGATCAGCGAAGTGCAGTCACAGACACCGTAGGAACACAGCCGCTCCTGTGTTGTCCGAACTGGGTAGCGTCACCGCCCCAACCCGTACTACAGTCCCCCGTTGATGCAACCTTGCCGTCCAGGCTCAGGGCAGGGTCGACGAAACATCCCCTGTCAAGGATGACGTCGCGGTCAAGAGTGTAAAACATGTTAAAATCAAAGCACGTTCAACAGAATAGCATCAAGCTAACGGCCGCTCCAACCGTTCGGGTGCTACTGCTTTTGCTTGCGAGACGCCGAGCTAACGACGCACGCGATCAGAAGCGAGCTCACGGCGGCGCGCGAGAAGCTAAGCTACCCCGCGCCAGCCATGGCCCATAGCAGCAAGCTAACGTTACCTAGCGACCACGACATGCTAGCCCCGCAGCTAACAGCTGACTGGCTAATAGTAGGCCCTAAGCAGGCCATGCAGCGATCCAGCAGGCTAACGCAGCAGTTAACAGCTGACTGGCTAACCGTAAGCTATGAACATGTAAACAATGACATAACACTCACCCAGACAGGCCGCCGTTCTGAACCTCTCCTCACTGTTTAAGAGAACAGAGAAACAAGATGTCAACACTGCTTTACAACGGTGATTTTACCAACACCCGACGGAATCAGCACAATACCAAACTGGCCTGTGTAGCTGATTTGAACATGGATCTGCCGCTATCGCACATCCATGCACATATCCCCTCGTGAAGGAATACTCTCATTTGGATATGAAAGATGGGGCCTTAACACGGTGACAGAGAGAAGTCCACTCGTCCAGAACACACAGGGATCACCAGTGTTAATGGCCGCGGCCCACTAGTTAAAACTATAATGGTCTTCAGACCAAGGCCTTCTGTCGCCTAGGTGGCTGAACAAAGGACCCTAGCCTGGGGCCGGTTTCCATAAACATTGTCAAGTAGCCCCCATAGCACTAACAGACAAGTGGAGCCTGCCAGCAAAACACTACTCACCCAACCTGGAACGCACCGCTTCTCACAACAGCGGCATGTCCGACAGTTCAGCTGTGGCCTGACAGGTTTCACCCCAACAATCACAGCAAGGAACTGCAGTTGAGAAGCATGCAGCGGCGTGCTCCCAATACGAAAACCGGTGGAGGGTTTTTAGAATGATCATCATCTTCCAGACCCTCCAGTACGAAGACAATATCGCCGTATTTTCTCGAAAATAGTGAGAGAGAAAATAAAGATATGATGTCAACGTATCCTTGTTTCCCAAAGCTGCTCCTAAACCTTTCTTCCATCATGGTGTCAAGTGTGGGGATCTACCGAGGCACTTCTTCCTTGTGGTGAAAGCGAGAAGGAGGCGAGTGGGTGGCCCCACCCCTGCTTATATGGGTAAGCTGATAGGGGTGTGGTCAGACGAATATTGGGATTAAAGGTACATTGTGGTCTTTATTCAGTGCGCGTGCATGTATGCGAGATAGTGCAGAGAGCGATGCCGAGCGAGAGCGATACGATACAGAACTTAAGTACAACTTAAGATAATTAAGTAGATACAGACTGTAAACCGCATTATGTTTTGAGTAAATAAAACTCATAGTTTTTGATTGACTTGGAATTATTCACTTATTAAGTAAGTATAATGTAAAAGCATAATTTAAGTACAACTTAAGATAATTAAGTAGATACAGACTGTAAACCGCATTATGTTTTGAGTAAATAAAACTCATAGTTTTTGATTGACTTGGAACTATTCACTTATTAAGTAAGTATAATGTAAAAGCATAACTTAAGTACAACTTAAGATAAGATAAGATAAGATATTCCTTTATTGATCCCCTTGGGGAAATTCAGGCATCATAGCAGCATGGGGGGGAGGGGGGGAGGGGTACAGGTAGTAAAACAACACAGTATACAGGTAGTAAAAGACAACACAGGCAGTGTAAACAATTTGATCAATATGGTCAATATAATTTACTATCTGACTAGCTGAGGAATATTCACATTATTCACAGATAATTAAGTAGATACAGACTGTAAACCGCATTATGTTTTGAGTAAATAAAACTCATAGTTTTTGATTGACTTGGAACTATTCACTTATTAAGTAAGTATAATGTAAAAGCATAACTTAAGTACAACTTAAGATAATTAAGTAGATACAGACTGTAAACCGCATTATGTTTTGAGTAAATAAAACTCATAGTTTTTGATTGACTTGGAATTATTCACTTATTAAGTAAGTATAATGTAAAAGCATAACTTAAGTACAACTTAAGATAATTAAGTAGATACAGACTGTAAACCGCATTATGTTTTGAGTAAATAAAACTCATAGTTTTTGATTGACTTGGAATTATTCACTTATTAAGTAAGTATAATGTAAAAGCATAACTTAAGTACAACTTAAGATAATTAAGTAGATACAGACTGTAAACCGCATTATGTTTTGAGTAAATAAAACTCATCGTTTTTGGTTGACTTGGAATTATTCACTTATTAAGTAAGTATAATGTAAAAGCATAACTTAAGTACAACTTAAGATAATTAAGTAGATACAGACTGTAAACCGCATTATGTTTTGAGTAAATAAAACTCATAGTTTTTGATTGACTTGGAACTTTTCACTTATTAAGTAAGTATAATGTAAAAGCATAACGTACAACTTAAGATAATTAAGTAGATACAGACTGTAAACCGCATTATGTTTTGAGTAAATAAAACTCATAGTTTTTGATTGACTTGGAACTATTCACTTATTAAGTAAGTATAATGTAAAAGCATAACTTAAGTACAACTTAAGATAAGATAAGATATTCCTTTATTGATCCCCTTGGGGAAATTCAGGCATCATAGCAGCATGGGGGGGAGGGGGGGAGGGGTACAGGTAGTAAAACAACACAGTATACAGGTAGTAAAAGACAACACAGGCAGTGTAAACAATTTGATCAATATGGTCAATATAATTTACTATCTGACTAGCTGAGGAATATTCACATTATTCACAGATAATTAAGTAGATACAGACTGTAAACCGCATTATGTTTTGAGTAAATAAAACTCATAGTTTTTGATTGACTTGGAACTATTCACTTATTAAGTAAGTATAATGTAAAAGCATAACTTAAGTACAACTTAAGATAATTAAGTAGATACAGACTGTAAACCGCATTATGTTTTGAGTAAATAAAACTCATAGTTTTTGATTGACTTGGAATTATTCACTTATTAAGTAAGTATAATGTAAAAGCATAACTTAAGTACAACTTAAGATAATTAAGTAGATACAGACTGTAAACCGCATTATGTTTTGAGTAAATAAAACTCATAGTTTTTGATTGACTTGGAACTATTCACTTATTAAGTAAGTATAATGTAAAAGCATAACTTAAGTACAACTTAAGATAATTAAGTAGATACAGACTGTAAACTGCATTATGTTTTGAGTAAATAAAACTCATAGTTTTTGATTGACTTGGAATTATTCACTTATTAAGTAAGTATAATGTAAAAGCATAACTTAAGTACAACTTAAGATAATTAAGTAGATACAGACTGTAAACCGCATTATGTTTTGAGTAAATAAAACTCATAGTTTTTGATTGACTTGGAACTATTCACTTATTAAGTAAGTATAATGTAAAAGCATAACTTAAGTACAACTTAAGATAATTAAGTAGATACAGACTGTAAACTGCATTATGTTTTGAGTAAATAAAACTCATAGTTTTTATTGACTTGGAACTATTCACTTATTAAGTAAGTATAATGTAAAAGCATAACTTAAGTACAACTTTATTAACAGATTGCAGAATGGGTATAGAGGTGTGATAGGTGTGACAGGTGTGAGAGGTGTGATAGGTGGGATTGGTGTGAGAGGTGTGATAGGTGTGAGAGGCGTGAGAGGTGTGAGAGGTGTGATAGGTGTGATAGGTGTGAGAGGTGTGATAGGTGTGATAGGTGGGATAGGTGTGATAGGTGTGAGAGGTGTGATAGGTGTGATAGGTGTGAGAGGTGTGATAGGTGTGAGAGGTGTGATAGGTGTGAGAGGTGTGATAGGTGTGAGAGGTGTGATAGGTGTGAGAGGTGTGATAGGTGTGATAGGTGTGATCGGTGTGAGAGGTGTGATAGGTGTGAGAGGTGTGAGAGGTGTGAGAGGTGTGATAGGTGTGATAGGTGTGCGAGGTGTGATAGGTGTGAAAGGTGTGATAGGTGTGAGAGGTGTGATAGGTGTGATAGGTGTGAGAGGTGTGATAGGTGTGAGAGGTGTGATAGGTGTGAGAGGTGTGAGAGGTGTGATAGGTGTGATAGGTGTGAGAGGTGTGATAGGTGTGATAGGTGTGAGAGGTGTGATAGGTGTGATAGGTGTGAGAGGTGTGAGAGGTGTGATAGGTGTGAGAGGTGTGATAGGTGTGATAGGTATGATAGGTGTGAGAGGTGTGATAGGTGTGAGAGGTGTGAGAGGTGTGATAGGTGTGATAGGTGTGATAGGTGGGATCGGTGTGAGAGGTGTGATAGGTGTGATAGGTGTGAGAGGTGTGAGAGGTGTGATAGGTGTGAGAGGTGTGATAGGTGTGAGAGGAGTGATAGGTGTGAGAGGTGTGATAGGTGTGAGAGGTGTGATAGGTGTGATCGGTGTGATAGGTGTGAGAGGTGTGAGAGGTGTGAGAGGTGTGAGAGGTGTGATAGGTGTGAGAGGTGTGATAGGTGTGAGAGGTGTGATAGGTGTGAGAGGTGTGATAGGTGTGATAGGTGTGAGAGGTGTGAGAGGTGTGATAGGTGTGAGAGGTGTGATAGGTGTGATAGGTGTGAGAGGTGTGATAGGTGTGAGAGGTGTGAGAGGTGTGAGAGGTGTGATAGGTGTGAGAGGTGTGATAGGTGTGATAGGTGTGATAGGTGGGATCGGTGTGAGAGGTGTGATAGGTGTGAGAGGTGTGAGAGGTGTGATAGGTGGGATAGGTGTGAGAGGTGTGATAGGTGTGAGAGGTGTGATAGGTGTGATAGGTGGGATCGGTGTGAGAGGTGTGATAGGTGTGAGAGGTGTTAGCTTTTTATGGGTTTTCTTGCTAATGTCCTGTCATGCCTCCGGTCTAGCGGATACGGTGACGCGTCATACAGGAGTCATACAGGCATACATGCATATAGTTGCATATAGCATGTTCTCAATGAAGATATGACCTGTGCCTGTATGCTAGCATGATATGGTTGGTATCTATGACCTGTGCCTGTATAATGACACGGTTGGTATCTATGACCTGTGCCTGTATGCTAGCATGACACGGTTGGTATCTATGACCTGTGCCTGTATGCTAGCATGACATGGTTGGTATCTATGACCTGTGCCTGTATGCTAGCATGACATGGTTGGTATCTATGACCTGTGCCTGTATGCTAGCATGACACGGTTGGTATCTATGACCTGTGCCTGTATGCTAGCATGACACGGCTGGTATATATGGACTCCTCAGTCTCTAGTTTCATACCACTTCTTGCTAGCTTTAAATGTAATAAAAATGAGCCTGTATCACACTTCTCTCCTCCTCTGTCTCTCTCACTCTCTATATGAGCCTAATGAGCCCTGGCTCTAATTCAGATCACTGTCCTGTCTTAAACTCCATAACTCCACTTTTAGTGTTTGTCATTTTATTCCCTGAATGTATCATTTTCAGGGTTATTATCATGAAAAAACTACTAACCTTCTGTCTTTTATTATTATGCTAAGTAATGTCTATATGCACTCAAGACTGTAGCACTCAAGTTTGACACCAGGCTCAGGTGAGGAGAGACAATGTCACGGTCCCTGCTACATTTTACGTTGTGGATAAAGGAACTCCCCTGCTGGGAATGGACCTGTTGACTGCACTCCATCACTGCATTAGTGTTGCAGTGCTGGTATAACGCGGTATAACAGCGTTTTACCTCGGTCACTGAGGCTGAAGTACGCGCAATCGCGCACGGATATGTTCCCGCGTGTACGCGCAGTCACGCACACAAAAATCCGCTGTTCCCATTCGTTGTAACTAAGTATCGGCCCGCCCCGCGGCCACCGTTTTTACATAACAAAAGCACAGGTAGAGTGTCTCCAACAGGTAGAGTAGGCTGACCAAACGTCCTCTTTTGCCCGGACATGTCCTCTTTTCACGCCCTGTCCGGGGCGTCCGGGGGGGGTTTATTAATTCATCGAAATGTCCGGGGTTTCACTGTTTTTCCGTTTCAGTTTCAGTTTCACGGCCCTTTGCGAGCATCTGAAGGCTCGGGGCTGCATTTTTCGCTGAACATATAAATTACCGAATAAAGCGCTATTCGGTGCCGTTCGAATGCCATCTGGATCGCCAAAATCCGTGCCTCGGTTCTCGAGTTACATGCCGATATGTCAGGCATGCGACTTTTTACATGGCATTATCCAACCGGACTCCCGGAGAAGCATGCAGCTGCAGAGCCGCAGAGCCAGTGGCGCTCTCTGGGCCGCGCGCTGACGGCCGCGCTGTGAGGCAATAGTATCCAGCTGCAGGACGAGAGCACCAACACTCTCAGGACCGCAACACTTTAAGGACCCACACTTTAAGGACCCTCGCTTCCATTGGCTGATTTGGGTCACATGACCGTCCCACCCAATGGCTGAATTGGAGTATTGCACTGCGGGATTGATTGATTGATTGATTGATTGATTGATTGATTGATTGATTGATTGATTGATTGAAAACTTTATTAACAGATTGCAGAATGGGTACAGTACAGCTAAATACATACAATTGTTAAGGGGATGCAGACCAGAGAAAGACTTTCGTCTTGTTTACATCAGGGTCCCCCATTTTCAATTCATCATAACATATATGACATACACGACATACAGATAGACAGTACTGCTACATCTATACATTTATGACATATACCAGATTTGCAAATACAGTACTGTTTGTGATACAAAAGTTTCATACGCTGCTACCTTTTTCAGTGTCTCTATTTCAAGGCAAAAAAAAATAAAAAATCTGTGCCAAAAAAAACTGTGCATGGAGCGTTTGACCTACTGTCAATTTGCCACTGCACCACTGGTTGTGTATGTCATAAATGTCTATATGAATTGAAAATGGGGGACCCTGATGGAAACAAGACAAACGTCTTTCTCAGGTCTGCATCCCCTTAACAATTGTATGTATTGAGCCGTACTGTATTGTACCCATTCTGCAATCTGTTAAAGGGGAACTATCTTATTAATGGCCTTTTTGAGTGTTTAGCATTGTTTCCTAGCTATGTGAACTTATATTAATATGATCTATGTCTCAAAATTCTCATATTGGCGCATTCTTCCAATTCTCCTCTCACAATATTCACCCTCACTGAACTGAGTCGTTTGAAAATGTGCCTATATGTGATGTCATATAGTCACTGCTGCATGTTAATGTTCAGGGGAAGACGATGACCCGCAGTGGTTTAGGAGCCCAGGCTCAAAACAGCTCGAGATCTTGAGGTAGAAAAATGCTGTTTTTGAGGACTTGATTAGAAATACAAAACAATGAATAAAAAAAATATATATATTACAGAGGTGTTCCATAGACTCACAGGAATTGTGTAAAAGTGCCCAAATAGTGAAAGAAATAGTAAAATAGTTCCCCTTTAAATAAAGTTTTCATTCATTCATTCATTCATTCATTCATTCATTCATTCATTCATCATTCATTCATTCATTCACAACAATGTCATCTTGACTATTGCTCTGCGATGTGGTCATCTGCTGCCAGTGGTGACCTCAGGAAGCTCCAGGTGGTCCAGAACAGGGCAGCACGGTTGGTACTGGGCTGCTCACTAAGGTATAATGTGAGCCGTATGCATGCCCGCCTCTCTTGGCTTAACGTTGAAAATAGATTGTCTTTAATATACTTGTGCTGTTCAAGTTGGTCATGATCATTTTATACATAATCAGATTGTTTTTAGTAATACTGTGCACAAGCATTACACTAGAGGTTCTAGTAGTGGGCAGCTTGAATTGCCAGGTCCTAGAACCAGCGCTTTGGGGAGATCTTTTATTTTTAGAGCATTAACTCTTTGGAATGGCCTGCCTCGGAACCTCTGCTGCATTTACAGTAGATTCACTTTTTAAAATAATCTTAAATTGTTTTTAAATAGTTTTTAACACTGTAGGGTAATTTTTTTGTTTTTGTTTTACACTAATGTAATTTTAGCTATCTTAATTGTTACAGTAGTTTCATTATGCATTGTGTGTACTGACTTTTAATAATTTTGTTTTTGCAATAGTGATTGTTTTTGTATGTTTTTTTGTGTGTGGACCCCAGGAAGACTAGCTGGTTGCTATCGCACCAGCTAATGGGGATCCCTAATAAAATAAAATAAAATAAAATCAAAAATCACACACACACACACACACACACACACACACACACACACACACACACACACACACACACACACACACACACACACACACACACACACACACACACACACACACACACACACACACACACACACAAACACATAGCATTCAAAGAATACCAGACGTTCCATGTGCTTTTGGGTACGGAGAATGTGTTCTCCTCCACACGGCCAGGCTGCTGTACCCATTAGAGATAGCAGCTGCTTGGCCCTGCTCCCAGAAAGACACACAGCCCTCAAGACGTTAAAACCACAAGTCTGTATGAACACGTCCTCCCAGATAGAACTCTCTGATATACTGTGTGTGTGTGTGTGTGTGTGTGTGTGTGTGTGTGTGTGTGTGTGTGTGTGTGTGTGTGTGTGTGTGTGTGTGTGTGTGTGTGTGTGTGTGTGTGTGTGTGTGTGTGTGTGTGTGTGTGTGTGTGTGTGTGTGTCTGTGTGTGTGTGTGTGTGCGTGTGTGTGTGTGTCTGTGTGTCTGTGTGTGTGTGTGTGTGTGTGTGTGTGTGTGTGGCTTATCAAAGATAAACAATTATTTCTGAACCTTTCTGAGGATATGGAATATTGAAACACACACACACACATACATACACACACACACACACACACACACACACACACACACACACACACACACACACACACACACACACACACACACACACACACACACACACACACACACACACACACACACACACACACACACACACACACACACACACACACACACACACACACACACACACTCTACCTGAGAGACAATGACTTCATGGGGCGACAGTGGATCAGGAGGCAGTGTTCGTCTGGTAATTGGAAGGTTCCCAGTTCGATTCTGGCTCCTCCCAGCAGCGTGTCGAAGTGTCCTTGAGCAAGACCCTTAACAATTAACTGCTCCTGATGAGCAGGTTTGCACCTTGCATGGTTACCTCTGCTGTCGGTGTGTTTACGTGAGTGAATGGGTGAATGTGAGGCATAAGTTATAAAGTACTTGGGATAAAAGCGCTATATAAATGCAGTCCATTCATAACTGCCCGGTGACACACACTTAACATTCCCTTCACATGTTACTGTACATGTTCTGAAACATGTTCATGTTAAGGACCCCACATTGAGAGTTAATAGGCCGCCCCTGGAGGTCCCTGGACCCCACTTTGAGAACCACTGTCCTTGAAAACCTTGATTTGATCAAACCAACACACTGATTGTGATTTATTCACAGAAATCAAGAATACGGAAGTGAGGATTTTATACTGTATACTGTACATATTATTTACACAAACTATGTTCATATGTGTATGCATTGGTATGTGTGTGTATGTGCATGCATGTGCGTTTGCATGTGTGTGTGTGTGTGTGTGTGCTTGCCGTCTTTTGTGTATTTGCTTATGTGTGTAGCCTATATGTATATTGATGTTTACTATGTAATCATTGTCTTACTTTACCATGTGCTTGCATGTGTGTTTTTCAGGTGTCCAGTATCAGTGAGGAGAGATGGTAGCCTCCATATAGAGAGAGTGATCTGCAATCTGCTTGGGTTGGAGGTGCAATTCCTAACAGGCTAAACCATATGGATAAAAGTGCCCATATTATGTGCATTACACAAACCAAAAACAGATATTGTCGGAATTACTAGAAGAAAGAAACGTCACCACCTTTGGCTGATAGTAATTTCTTTATTTATTAGGATTTCTTTTGGACTGGTCTAATAAATGTTTACGTTTCTTAGATGGATCCACCCGCTGTCTCCTCCTCCTCCTCCTCCTCCTCCTCCTCCTCCTCCTCCTCCTCCCCCTCCTCCCCCTCCTCCTCCTCCTCCTCCTCCTCCAGGGGTCACTGCAGGGCGCCACGGGGAGCGGCGTACTGGCTCATGTTAGGCAGGCCATGCATTATGCAGCAGCTTAGGCCACCGCGGTGCATCTCCATGTCCTCGGCTACAGTCCACCTGTCGCTGCTCTGGTCGTAGCGCTCCACGTTGGAGATGGTTTTCAAGCCAATGAAGCCTCCGACCACGAAGAGCAGGTCGTCCAACACCCCGATGCCAAAGTTGTTGCGGGTTGTGAGCATGGTGGGCAGGGCGCGCCAGGAGTCAGTCAAGGGGCTGTAGGCCTCCGCGCTACGCAGGCGGTTTTCACCATCAAACCCTCCCACCTGAGGACAGGACACATGAGAGGAATGTTTTAGTGTGTGTCTCAGGTAGACAGGCAGGCAGACACGTTATTAATCCACTTAAGGAAATGAGGGCATCACAGCAGCATTGCAAGTCAAATGATACATATCTATATAAAAATATCTAGTATAAAGCATTTGTCTCCATGTGCACCTACCACATAGACTTGTCCTCCGTACGCCGCGACTCCCACTCCTCTACGACTGCTGCTCATGGGGGCGATCAGAGTCCACTGGTTGGTGTCTGGGCTGTAGCACTCAGCTGTGAGCAGACACCCCGCCCGGTTGATGCCACCACAGATGTAAACCTGTAATAAGAAAGAATATTCTAATTTAGTTTATATATTCCATTTTATTTCATTCTACTTTAATTGACTGTTAATGTTGATGCACCAAAGGACCAAGACAAATTCCTTGTATGTGCAAGCTTACTTGGCAATAAAGACATTTATGATTTATGTTTCTGAATGATACCATAATCGCTTAGTTTTTAATGTGAACGTTCCTTGGGTTCATCTACCACACGTGTGTTCCTCAGTTCCACTCACCTTGCCGTGGAGGGCTGTGGCGCCGGCGTCGCTCCTGTGCTCCAGCATGGGTGAAATCACTGTCCACTGGTTGGTTTCAGGCTTGTAGCACTCAGCGGTGTTCAGTCGCACGTGTCCGTCGAACCCTCCCATGGCATAGATACAGCCGTCCAACGCGACCACGCTGACGTAACAGCGGCGTGAGTGCATGGGAGCCGCCGGCAGCCAGCTGCGAGTGACAGGGTTGAACCTGCGCACACTGCTGAAATACTCTAGGTCATTTTTGCCACCGACGCAGTAGACCAGACCGTGGAGATAAGCGGTGTCGTGGTAGGCCCGGGGACTCTCCACCTCAACGCTCACGTCCATCCATCCACCAGCTCGGATATCGTAAGCCTCCATGCCATTGGTCATGCTGTGGCCACTATAGCCTCCGATGGCCATGGATCAGGAGGCAGTGTTCGTCTGGTAATTGGAAGGTTCCCAGTTCGATTCTGGCTCCTCCCAGCAGCGTGTCGAAGTGTCCTTGAGCAAGACCCTTAACAATTAACTGCTCCTGATGAGCAGGTTTGCACCTTGCATGGTTACCTCTGCTGTCGGTGTGTTTACGTGAGTGAATGGGTGAATGTGAGGCATAAGTTATAAAGTACTTGGGATAAAAGCGCTATATAAATGCAGTCCATTCATAACTGCCCGGTGACACACACTTAACATTCCCTTCACATGTTACTGTACATGTTCTGAAACATGTTCATGTTAAGGACCCCACATTGAGAGTTAATAGGCCGCCCCTGGAGGTCCCTGGACCCCACTTTGAGAACCACTGTCCTTGAAAACCTTGATTTGATCAAACCAACACACTGATTGTGATTTATTCACAGAAATCAAGAATACGGAAGTGAGGATTTTATACTGTATACTGTACATATTATTTACACAAACTATGTTCATATGTGTATGCATTGGTATGTGTGTGTATGTGCATGCATGTGCGTTTGCATGTGTGTGTGTGTGTGTGTGTGTGCTTGCCGTCTTTTGTGTATTTGCTTATGTGTGTAGCCTATATGTATATTGATGTTTACTATGTAATCATTGTCTTACTTTACCATGTGCTTGCATGTGTGTTTTTCAGGTGTCCAGTATCAGTGAGGAGAGATGGTAGCCTCCATATAGAGAGAGTGATCTGCAATCTGCTTGGGTTGGAGGTGCAATTCCTAACAGGCTAAACCATATGGATAAAAGTGCCCATATTATGTGCATTACACAAACCAAAAACAGATATTGTCGGAATTACTAGAAGAAAGAAACGTCACCACCTTTGGCTGATAGTAATTTCTTTATTTATTAGGATTTCTTTTGGACTGGTCTAATAAATGTTTACGTTTCTTAGATGGATCCACCCGCTGTCTCCTCCTCCTCCTCCTCCTCCTCCTCCTCCTCCTCCTCCTCCTCCTCCTCCTCCTCCTCCTCCTCCTCCTCCTTCTCCTCCTCGTCCTCCTCCAGGGGTCACTGCAGGGCGCCACGGGGAGCGGCATACTGGCTCATGTTAGGCAGGCCATGCATTATGCAGCAGCTTAGGCCACCGCGGTGGATCTCCATGTCCTCGGCTACAGTCCACCTGTCGCTGCTCTGGTCGTAGCGCTCCACGTTGGAGATGGTTTTCAAGCCAATGAAGCCTCCGACCACGAAGAGCAGGTCGTCCAACACCCCGATGCCAAAGTTGTTGTGGGTTGTGAGCATGGTGGGCAGGGCGCGCCAGGAGTCAGTCAAGGGGCTGTAGGCCTCCGCGCTACGCAGGCGGTTTTCACCGTCAAACCCTCCCACCTGAGGACAGGACACATGAGAGGAATGTTTTAGTGTGTGTCTCAGGTAGACAGGCAGGCAGACACGTTATTAATCCACTTAAGGAAATGAGGGCATCACAGCAGCATTGCAAGTCAAATGATACATATCTATATAAAAATATCTAGTATAAAGCATTTGTCTCCATGTGCACCTACCACATAGACTTGTCCTCCGTACGCCGCGACTCCCACTCCTCTACGACTGCTGCTCATGGGGGCAATCAGAGTCCACTGGTTGGTGTCTGGGCTGTAGCACTCAGCTGTGAGCAGACACCCCGCCCGGTTGATGCCACCACAGATGTAAACCTGTAATAAGAAAGAATATTCTAATTTAGTTTATATATTCCATTTTATTTCATTCTACTTTAATTGACTGTTAATGTTGATGCACCAAAGGACCAAGACAAATTCCTTGTATGTGCAAGCTTACTTGGCAATAAAGACATTTATGATTTATGTTTCTGAATGATACCATAATCGCTTAGTTTTTAATGTGAACGTTCCTTGGGTTCATCTACCACACGTGTGTTCCTCAGTTCCACTCACCTTGCCGTGGAGGGCTGTGGCGCCGGCGTCGCTCCTGTGCTCCAGCATGGGTGAAATCACTGTCCACTGGTTGGTTTCAGGCTTGTAGCACTCAGCGGTGTTCAGTCGCACGTGTCCGTCGAACCCTCCCATGGCATAGATACAGCCGTCCAACGCGACCACGCTGACGTAACAGCGGCGTGAGTGCATGGGAGCCGCCGGCAGCCAGCTGCGAGTGACAGGGTTGAACCTGCGCACACTGCTGAAATACTCTAGGTCATTTTTGCCACCGACGCAGTAGACCAGACCGTGGAGATAAGCGGTGTCGTGGTAGGCCCGGGGACTCTCCACCTCAACGCTCACGTCCATCCATCCACCAGCTCGGATATCGTAAGCCTCCATGCCATTGGTCATGCTGTGGCCACTATAGCCTCCGATGGCCAATAGGACCTCCTGGGGCAGGCGTGGGCGCGTAAGGGGGCTTGGGAGCCTGTCGGAGCCAGGGAGTTTCAGGACGCTGAGGGCTGCAGTCTTGGCTGTTCCTCACCACAGGGTTCTTCAGGACGTTGTTCCCGAAGTAGTCAGGCCTCATCAATCCCATGCGAATCTGGGAAGAGACAAGCAGACAGCGGGTACAACTTAGACAGCGGTTGTAGACGGTTTCACTGGAATTCTGTTGCTAGGGAACAGTTTGGACCCAAATGTTTGAGAACCACTGTACTAGGGAACCTAGTGTTGTTTTAATGCAATGCACAGTAATACAATTAGTTACCTTGGGCAGCAGCAAATGGATGTGTGTTTTACGCTCCTCACAGGAGTGGTCGATCCAATGGAGGATGGCCTTGAACACCGTCTCCTCGTTCTTCACGTTTAGATCATCCCTCTCGATGATGTCCACCAGTTGCTGCAGGGACAGCTCCACAAACTCCTGTGAGACATGCAGCATCTCCTCAAAGTGACACACGATGAAGAGATAGGCCTTGCGCCTCAGGTCAGGGCAGCAGTAGATGTCCGCGAACCTCCAGATGCCGACAAATTTTTCCAGAGACAGCTGGCCCTCTAGGAAGTCAGAGCACGCTCCTATTATGCCAGTGACGAGAAGCTGGTTTGCAGCCACCAGAAGCTCTTCCACGTTCTCTGCTGTCACCGGCACAAAGCGTGTGTAGGCGTACTCTATGATGAGCTGCATCATAGCCGCGGACACCCCAGGGATAGTGTAGACTGGTTTCTCTGAGTCGCTCCAGCGAGTGAAGAGGGTTCTGTGGGATGGAGAGTATAGATATATCTGATGAGTAAACAGTAAGCAACATTCTGTCCTGTGTAGTAATATATTTTCACTGTAGAAGTATAGGGTCTTAGCACAGTAGAAGTATAATATATTTTCACAGTAGAAGTACAGTATAGTATCTTTATACAGTAGAAGTACAGTATAGTATATTTTTACAGTAAAAGTACAGTATAGTATCTTTTTACAGTAGAAGTACAGTATAGTATATTTTTACAGTAGACATACAGTATAGTATCTTTTTACTAACCAAGTTAACCTGAACCAAGCTAACCTGAACCAAGCTAAACTTACCTGAAATAGGCGCTGCAGCCACACAGGATTGCCTTGTGGGCGTTAAACTCAGTGCTGTTGACTTTAATAACCACATCACAGAACCTTCCTTCCAGACGCAGTTCATTAAGGATTGTACAGGACATTGTTTCCTTTTCCATGTGGGGATTTTTAAATTTATCTACAGTATATATTCAAGCTTACAGACAAGTAGCCGGAAACAACAAGTGAGATCTTCACTTGTCTTCTGAGATCTGAGATCTTCTGAGAGAATTGTTGAATAGATACACAAATGTTCTAGAATGTTTGATTATGACATCATACTGTGACATCACAATGGAACATCATACTGTGACATCATACTGTGACATCACAACGCAACATATTTGAGTTCCATTTGAATAATATCAATCAATCAGATCAATCAATCAGATTTATTTATATAGCACATTTCACATGACGTGTGTCAACCAAAGTGCTGTACAGAGGGTAGATACACATAGATACATATTGACAACAATCACACTCTGTTTTATGGGAGGGCACACAGGCAAACACATAGGAAAACAGGGCATGAGTCAGTGAACGGGAAAGGCTAGTAGGTAGAAGTGGGTTTTGAGCCTCGATTTGAAGGCATCTATCGAGGGGGCGAGCCTAATGGAGGTGGGGGAGCCAATTAAGGGAGGCAAGGACAGGGGTGATGTGGTCTCTCCTGCGGGTTCCGGTCAACAGTCTGGCAGCAGCGTTTTGTACCAGCTGTAAGCGGGACACGGAAGACTGGTTAATGTCTATAATAGTTGCAGTAGTCTAATCTAGATGAAATGAAGGCGTGGATGACTCTCTGAAGGTCTGCAGGGGAGAGAAGGGCTTTGAGTTTGGCAATGGTGCGTAGTTGGAAAAAACATGCCTTTACCACTGAGTTCACTTGTCTGTCAAATTTAAATTGTGGATCAAAAATTACACCTACAGTAGGTTCTTGACATACGGCTTGACCAGGGAGGACAGGTTGCCAAGGCTGTTGGTAAGGGTGGTGACAGCGTCTGGGGGACCGAAGAGGATTATTTCGCATTTGTTTTTATTTAGTTGTAGAATGTTTTGTGCCATCCAACATTTAACATCATCCAGGCAGGATATGAGACTGTTAAGTAGAGACTGGTTGTTAGGTTTCAGGGAAACGTAAAGCTGTGTGTCGTCAGCATAACAGTGAAAGGAGATGTTGTGTTTCTGAATGATTGGACCAAGGGGTAGCATGTAGAGGGAGAACAGGATCGGGCCAAGGATGGACCCTTGCGGGACCCCACAGGAGAGGGAAGTTGAGCGGGAGGAGCAGTTGGCGATGTTGACAGCAAAGCTTCTATTTGTGAGATAGGAGGAGAACCATGCTAGTGCAGTGTCACTGACACCAACCCCATGTTGGAGACGATCTAATAAAATGGTGTGATCAACAGTGTCGAAAGCTGCACTGAGGTCAAGCAGCATTAAAACAGAGCAGTCACGGTTGTCAGCGGCGAGGAGTAGGTCATTTGACACTTTAAGGAGGGCTGATTCTGTGCTATGGCCAGTCCTGAACCCTGGCTGAAATTTCTCCAGGATGCTGTTCTGGTGCAGGTAGATAAATAATAATAAATAATATGTATGATATAATATAATGTAATGTTATATATTATAATATAATGTAATATAATAATAAAGTATAATATATTTAGCTCCCATTTGAATAATATAGATATTATGTCTAAAAACATGACATTCTTTAGAAGTCTTAAAATATATATTTTTAATTTAAGTTAAAATAAATGTAAAATAATAATAACATTATTTATATAGCACCATTCATACAGATTGCAGCGCTAAGTGCTTTACACAAAAAACGAAACAACTGGATACAAAAAAAAATAAGAAAATAATTACAATCACTAAGGATGGAAATTATAAGACATTCAAATTATAAAAGCGGTAATAAAACAACTAGATAAGATAGTAAAAATAGCTAAATAAGACAAACAGTAAGACAATAACATAAGACAATAAAATAATTACAAATAAAATAATAATAAAGATGAACAATTTAATAATTGTTAAAATAATAAAATAGCAACATTAGATAGTAAATAATAAGAAAACATGTAATAACACTAAAATAAGACATTAAAAAAGAACAAATAAAATGATTGAAAAAAAATACATAAAACAATGATAACAATGATAATAAAATATTTAAGTAAAAATAATAGAAAAAAAATAGAAATAAAGAAACATAAGACAATAAAATAAAGATAATAATTCATATAAAAGCTATTTTAAAAAGGTACGTTTTGAGCAGTGCCAAGTTAACCAAGTGTGCTGTCCTAATGACCTGCAGGAGAGTGTTCCACAGTTTTGGGGCGTAGCAGCTGAAAGCACTGATCACAACATGTTACGTCACCACTTGTAACTCTGCTGTGGACACTGTGCAGCTGGCACTAGCAGACAGAGATAAACAGAGGGAGGCTACTGATGCCAGATGGTGGTGGTTATGGTGATGTTGATGAAAAAGAAAAAACTATGAAAATCACTTTCTTCTTCTTCGTTGTCATCATCATCATCATCATCATCATCATCATCATCATCATCATCATCATCATCATCATCATCATCACCATCATCATCATCATCATCATCATCATCATCATCATTATCATCATCATCATCATATTATTATTATTAGGCTATTATTATTGTTGTTGTTTTTGTTGGACAAAAGTATTAAATAGTTTACAGTAGGTCACAGTAAACGTCTGTATTTTCTATTAAACAATACCATACTGGCAAATAGTTATTTATTCAATCAGTGCATGAAGCGGTTCCATCTCATTTCATGTCTTTATTTGTAGCACACATTGCTACATTGTCATGCAGCGAACACACACATGCGAGATGGGCGACACACATACTGTAGCAACACACACACACATGCATTTTTTGGGGTTGCCGATTAAATTTCCTCTCTGCGTTTCACCCATCCTGTTGTCCTTCCCCCCCAAGGGCAGCCAGGAGCAGACCCGGGGACCAATCCAAGTGCTCCTGTCCGTCTTTGCCAGGGACACAACAGCGTTGCAGATCTGTTCTGCATGTTTTTCCATTTGGTTTATCTCTTTTTCTGGAGGGGAAACCCTTGCGAGCACGGCGGAGAACATGCAAACTCCACACAGAAAGGCCCGAGAGATACCCCACTTGGGTACCTGGCAACCCGGCAACCTGGTCCCCAAGTGGGAATCGAACCCAGGACCTTCTTGCTGCGAGGCAACAGTGTTAACAACTGCACCACCGTGGCACTGTGATACTAACTATTCACTTCAGACAGATTTCAAATATCCAAATATATATTAATATTGCATAGGGTTTACAATAGATCACATTTTTGGTCTATTTGAGATATAGGGTTGAGATAGGTCAATTACACAAACAGCTGGCAGTGTCCTTGTTGCATAGTAACATGTACAGTCTAGATCAGGGGTCAGCAACCTTTTTGACATGAAGTGCCAGTTTGAAATATAGTTGTAACTAGTGTGCCATATCAACAATATTCCATGCATCGTAATTTTTTTCTTCGCATAATCAGGTATTTTTAATGATAATGTTTACATTATTACATCATTATTGTTATTGTTATTATTAAAAATATTATTATGATGGTTGTATCAACCCTAAATCTGAGTTGAGGGGGGGGAATGCAGACAAACAGCTGCATACAGTGCGACCATTTCACTCACATTTGCCCATTCATTTTTGGACACATCCAAAATGCCACGTGGGCTGCTTCCACCATCGGTGTGTGTGTACTGTACGTGTGCTGTACTGTACGTTAAACAAGACGAAAGTCTTTCTCTGGTCTGCATCCCCTTAACAATTGTATGTATTGAGCTGTACTGTACTGTACCCATTCTGCAATCTGTTAATAAAGTTTTCAATCAATCAATCAATCAATGCTGTGTCGTAGCTCCACCTACAGGCCTAATGGAGAACACCACAATGTGTGAATGAATGGGTGAATGTGAGGTATAACGTGTAAAGAAGTTTCGATTGATCGCAAGACTACACTGTAAAAAAACCCAATAAGTTACCAGAACTTAAAAAGCTTGAGTTCAGTTACTGTGCATTAAGGTTTTCAGTTTTCAATCCATAATAAGTTAACAGAAAAATAAGTACACAACCACATTTTTTCAACCTAATAAAACTATGTTTATTGTCATTGTTTTAAGAACACAAGTTGACTTGGTAATACTCACATTTTGAGTAAAAAGAAATGGCGTTGCCCTCTCTTTAACATGTGCAATGTTAAAATGAAATAGAAAAAATAAAGAATACAATTTGTTGATTAATCCCACTGGTCACAATGGTGACCGTAATAATGTTTTTGTTATAAGGCTCGGAAAATGTTACTGAATGATGTATCAATGTATTTCACTTTAAGCTGCACACCGGAGCATCTTTTAATCCAGCTGTTTGCTGTTCTCTGATATTTTCTGACATTTCGTTGATGCGTCGCTCGACACTTCATGGGATATCCTTGATTTGATTGTCTCTTTGTTTGGCAAGCCTTCAAACAAAACATCTGAGCTACAGAGAAAAGACTCCTTGATATACTCGCCATCAGTGAATGGCTTTCCACATTTCGCAATGCAATGAGCAATGCGATAGCTTGCTTCAGTTGCGTGGTTTTTAGCAGTCGTGAACACTTTGAGGGTGCTGGCTTGCTTTCCATACCTGGCCACGGCACGGTTAATCGATTCTGCCTTATCCGCCTGATCTTTGAAACTTTTTTGATGCTTCGTCTCAAAATGGCGTTTCACACCTGACGTTCGGCAAACTACATTTTCTAAACATAATGTACACACAGCACGGTCCTTCTGACACACAAACCCGTAGTCGTCTGTCCACGTGGGCTGGAATGCCCGAATTTCCTTTGCTTTAACTTTCTTAGCGGGGGTTGCCATCATGAAAGACAGCACATACAGAATGCAACCGCAGCACTGTGTGATTACCTGGGAACTGCGTGCGGGCGCGGGAGGCCAGCTGACAGCTACAGCTGAGCACCATGGGAACAGCTGTATAGCTGTCATAGGGGTGTGCAAAACAGTCGACTTATAAAAAAGAACCGGTGGGAGGATTTCAACAAGATAAATGCGACAACAGTGCAAAATATTCACTATAATATTTCAAAGCAAAGTAAAAAAAATTAAAAAACAAAAACAATTTAGTTTTTGTTTTTTAATGCTGCCCCCCGTGCCAATGAAAATGCCCCAGCGTGCCAATGCCAGCACGCGTGCCTAGGGTTGCCGACCCCTGGTGTAGATACTGTACTGAAGACACATATGTATCACGGTTGTGTTTGGAACCCAATTTGCAGACAAGGAGAAACGGCAGACAGGTTTAAACTCAATATGGGTATATTTAATAGAATGGTCAATGTCCAGGCAGGGGTCGATACACAGGGGTGATACTCATAATGTCCAGGGTGTACGTGGGGGCAAGAGAGTCAGACAGACGGGGTCAGAGCAGGGACAGGGATAGTCAGCCGGGCAGGTGTCAGAGCAGTTCCTTGTGAGCCAGGCCAGTGTCTCCAGGTCTTCGCCAAGCAGGCTGAGGAGAGAGGACGAGAGGACAAAGTTAGACACGGTCAAAGAACATGAGATCCAGGCGAACAACTAGAAGCATCAGAATAGAGAATACGAGCAAAGTAACACGACTAACTGGTAACGAGACTTTACGATCTGACAGCTTCTCCAATCTCCACGTCTGGGGCGGGGTTATATACAGTACCCTGATGTAATATGCCCACATACCTCAGATCAGCTGCCTCGCTGAACACCTGCACCTACTTGACCATAATGAGAGCGGGAGAAGGGGGAAGAGAGACAGAGAGAGAACGGAGCACTGCCAGGCAGGAACCATGACAATATGGGACAGACCTTTCAGGAATCTTCAGATTTTGCAGTTGGGGAGATGTTGAGCCAAATCAGATCTCAGAACAGTTCTCCCAAGATAAAGGGAGGGATCACCACATCACCTCCATGAGCGAGGGCCACTCGTTTTACAAGCCATCACACACGCACGCACGCATGCACGCACGCACGTACGCACGCACGCACGCACGCACGCACGCACGCACGCACGCACGCACGCACACACACACTAAGGCTGAGCCCGAACGTTTGAACGTTCGAACGTTCGTTCGTTACGCTGACATTCGGACTTTAATTAATGGGTTTGAACGTTCGGTGAAAAAAAATAAAGCAGGCGCACGACGTTGAGGCGATGTGAAGCGGCGCGTCCCCCGAGGCGCTCGGCTCAACCAGTATGGTCTCTGCCGGGCTGTAGCTGGATAAATTGTCTCAACCAGAGCTCTCACCCAATGCAATAGAACAATTTTGATTGACAGGCGATTCTGCCAATTACGTCACACCGCTTGCACCCGCCTCTGCTGTTACCACCAATCGGCAAGCGTTTATTATTTTTTTTACTTCCGGCAATGCCGCCATTGATCTGCTTGCGAGAAGCATACGTTAGCTCCCCGCCGAGGAAGTAAAACCTGAGGAAGGATCATTAATGAATACCAGCCTTTTTCGGCCACGGAGCGCGAGCTTCATGGCGGGAGGTGGTTGCGTTGGAAACAACTCTGGCCGAGGGCGGACGGGCGGCAGGCGTGTTGGGAGCCCGGCGGGACCCTGTCTCTCTGCCATCCCCCGTTCCGAGGTAGACGGTGGACGGGTCTGTTGAGGAGCCGAGGCGCGCGCCTCTCTCCCCTCCCCGTCGACCAAGGGTGAATACCTGTTATTGAACGTGTAACACTAACTATATAACGTTAATGCCACAAAACGAATGCCTTTATTTATCTAGCCCCTTACGTGACTGCGGTGTGCAAGGGCTATTGTTTATCATAAGTAGTAACTTTGATGCAGTAGCTTGTTTATTTTCTTCTGAGTGCTTTGTTTAATTACATGTTTACATGAACAGCCACCACTGTAAACAACGTGTTTTTCACCAATAGACTATGCAATGCCGCCCTCCGTAGGATCTATAATAATACAATAAAAAGAAAATTATTAAGAAATAATGTTATTAAAAAAAAATTATATATAAAAAAAAAAAAAAAGAACGTTCGAACGTTCGTTCGATAAACCCTGGCGAACGTTCGAACCCTAAAAACAGGGTTCGGGGACAGCCTTAACACACACACACAGACACACAGACACACAGACACACACACACACACACCTATACACAGATGTACAGGTACATAAAGGCCAGACAGACAGATGGCGTGAAATGTGTATTTGCCTGTCACATCAAACGACCATAAAAGAAAGAGAGATCAGAGAGAGATAGAGAGAAACGGGGAGAGAGAGAGAACAGAAGGAGAGAGAAAGAGAAAGAGAGAGAACAGAAGGAGAAAGACAGAGAGAGAACAAAGGGAGAGAGAGAGGGAGAACGAAGGGAGAAAGAGAGAGAGAACAGGGAGAGAGAGAGAACAGGGAGAGAGAGAACAGAGGGAGAGAGAGAACAGGGAGAGAGAGCTATAACAGAGGGAGACATAGAGATAGAACAGGGAGGGAGAGAGAAAAAAGGGAGAGAAAGAGCAAGAGGAGATATGGTATATTAGTGCCACTTATCACCTATGTCTGTGCTGCCAGTTGTGTTGTCGCTGGTCTAGACGTTACCTGACACATGCTGTAATTGGTAATGACATTCAATTCACCCAAACACTCCTCGAATCTTAATTAGCTACAGCAGAGGTGGAGAGGGGTGTGTGTGGGTGTGTGTGTGTGTGTCTGTGTGTATGTAGAGAGATTGAGAAAGAGAAATAGGGAGAGAAAGACATTGTGAAAAGCAATGAAGTCGTTTCTGTCTGATAGTCTGATAGAGGGAGCTATGAAAAATATTGGTAAAGAAAGGAAGAGGAGGAGAGACAACAATAATATTCAGGGGTGTAGCTCCAGATTCTGGGCCCCATGAAAGAATGTATTTGTAGGCCCCCAGTGAATGCGAGCGCGCGTAAGCGCACGAGCGGATTTTTTTTGGGCAATTTTTTTATTGATGAAAACGCATAATATGGTTTTTACCTATACATTCGGATCAGCAGTTCAGCACCTGCACTGTTGGTGGGTGAGCCTATAAAAGGATGTCGCATTGCGTTCATCTTCAATGAATGGACCAATGCAATAGTCTACCAAAGCCCCCCCCCTCTCTCTCTATATATCTCACACACACACACACACACACACACACACCAGGGGCGGGGCTAGGGGGTGGCTACTTGGGCTCAAGCCCCGAATGTTTTCTGAAAAGCCCCGAATCTATTTTAAAAAAAATTAAAAAAAATTAAAAAAAAAGATTTTTTTTCTTTTTTTTTTACAATTCATTATTGTTACATGAAAATATGTTTGCACCAGATTTAGCAGAAGCTAATTTCCATCTGTGGTCTATCCAGCTGCTAACTGTATTTGAGTGAGTTAAGTCTTGGTGTCATGGTAGACTCAGACCTAAGCTTTAAATCACAATCAACAAGTTGACAAAAACTTAATTCTTCCACCTTAGAAACATAGCTAAAGTACGGCCATTTATAAATCAAAAGGACGCTGAAAACCAGATCCATGCCCTTATCTCAAGCCAACGCGACTACTGTAATGCACTCCTTACCGGCCTCCCGAAAAAATAAGATGATAACTATTTTATTGCAATGCACTATTGCATTATTTTATTCTATTTTACTAACTATTTTATTGCACTGCACTATTTTACTTTGTATCAGTGAATCATAGATGCCTGGCCATAAGAGCATTCGGAGCATCTCTGCTCTCCCACTATTGAACTTGGGGGAGCAAAGGTATGCTCTTGCTCCACCACTTTTTGATCATATGAAAAATATGATATATCCCCCCCCAATATATAAATCTAACCATAACCACGTTATGGTTAACTGAGTTTTATAGTGAAAAGAGCAGCTTTATTGGTCAAGATTGAAGGCTCTATATTGCAGGAAATTGCACGTACAGGTTAATTAAATTTAAAAAAAATCTGCCGCCAAACCACCCCTTGCCTGCAAAAAAAAAAAAAAAAAAAAATTAAAAAAAAAAAAAAAAAAGGGCGGGCACCTATCTGGGCTAAACCCTGGATCTCCTATAATCCTAAATCCGCCACACACACACACACACACACACACACACACACACACACACACACACACACACACACACACACACACACACACACACACTTCAGAAACAAACATAGTATCAATGAGAGCATCAATAATACACCTGAGTGATGTCTAGTAAAAAAAAAAAAAAAAAATGTGGGGCCCCCTCCAGTGCTGGGCCCTTGGAATCATCCTAAGCTACCCCCCCCCCCCCCCCCCCCCGCAGCTACGCCCCTGAGTGCAGTCAACATTTTACTGATATATTCTCTCTGTTCTCAACACTATGTTCTATACTCTATGTTCTCTCTGTTCTCTTCTCTATGTTCTCTGTTCTCTACTCTCTGTTCACTGCTCTGTTCTCTACTCTGTTTATGTTCTCTACTCCATGTTCTCTACTTTCTTTTCTCTATTATATGTTCTCCACTCTCTGTTCTCTACTATTTGTTATCTCTGTTCTCTATTTTGTATCGGTTCACTACTCGATGTCCTCTTCTATCTACTCTGTTCTCTACTCTCTGTTTTCTCTGTTCTGTACTCTCTGTTTTCTCTGTTCTCTACTCTCTGTTCTTTACTCTCTGTTTTCTCTGTTCTCTATACTCTATGATCTCTCTGTTCTCTACTCTGTGTAGTGGCCGACTGTCACTCCCCGAATGTGCTGACAGCAGTGGCGGCCCGTGGATGCTTCGCCACTAGGGGCGCTATACCAAACATTTTGCAAACATGTACAAGGCACGCATTGGCGAATATTATCACCATTGCCATCGATCAATATATGATCAGTCAGTCAAATGCAACCACGTTTCCAATAGCCCAACACAAACACGCACAGCTCTCTCTCTCTCTCTCTCTCTCTCTCTCTCTCTCGCTCTCTCTCTCTCGCTATCTCGCTCTCTCTCTCTCTCTCTCTCTCTCTCTCTCTCTCTCTCTCTCTCTCTCTCTCTCTCTCTCTCTCTCTCTCTCTCTCTCTATCTCTCTCTCTCAGATGATGTCAGATCCATTCAATAATAAACACATTTGTAAAGCTCGTCATTTTAAACAAGTTACCATTCATTGTCTGAGTGGTTATGCCCCACATGCGGCGAAATTAGAGAGAGAGAGAGAGAGAGAGAGAGAGAGAGAGAGAGAGAGAGAGAGAGAGAGCATTTTAGTAAAGTTACATTTTCAACAAGATTGCTGCTATTTAAACACTTCATGGAAACGGGGTAACGTTAACCTTATGTCGACTGTAGTATTGTATGACCTCGACATAACGTTTAAACGTTAACGTTACTCCGTTTCCATGCAGTAATTATAAAAGTGGCCAGCTAAGATAACGGAGCTAACAGCTAGCAGTAGCTAACGTTAGCTGAAAGCTGTAACGTTACAATGTTATGCGGCATCAGTAGACAACGTATCATGTATTAAACTAGAGTTAAGATCGCTAATCTACCTTGTTGTTGGCTTGTTGATAAAGTATATCCACTCCATGGCATTGTCCATCCAGCCTGTGTTGATGTCCATCCATTGTTGTCCCTCCGCATCCATATAGCTTGTTGTTAGCCAACAAGTACTGTGTGAGTGAAGAGCTGTGTCTTTGTCCATTTCCGCCTCGAACAGCCTGCAAACTACCTGGCGTTCTATCGCCATGCTCTAAGACAAACTCTAACCTTAACCAACTTTGAAAGAGTGCCTAAGCTTAACAGTCTAAGAACTTGCAGTCACGGCACGCTCTGCTGCCTGCATCTCACAACAACACAACAACACAACTATCTCTCACCAACGGACCAACCTAGGAATAAGCTAGAAATTTGGAACATTAGAAATTGGATTCGGCCAATCAGAGATCGTCTCTGTGAAATTCTGCTACGGAAAAAAATATTGGCGTCGGCCAATCAGAGAGCGTCTCCGCGAAATGCGGCTACAGAAATTCTTGACGCTACTGGCTAGACCGCTTCAAATCGCGCCCGGATTCCAACATAATAGTCATATTTCAACGCACAACGCGTTATGCACTGATTGGCTGTGACGGATACAGCGATCAAACTGTGACGCGCACTCTATCGCGTCTAGCCCTGGGCGAGAAATATAAAAAAAAAAAAAAAAAAAAAAAAAAAAAAAAACGTCACTTCCTGCTCAGGAAAACGAGTGTTTTTTTATTTTAGATAATAACGTTATATTGTGCATTGGAAATACAAACATACTTAAAATGAGTAAATATTATTCGTTTTAAACATGTTTATATTATTTATAGGGCTATAAAACAAAAAACTAAAAAGTTTTATTTTCTTCTTCTCTGATTTAACAGCAGGTGGGTCGGCGCCCGTGCGCCCCTAGTGGCAGAGCCGCCACTGGCTGACAGGCGTCACGATGCACCCATAATTAGTTCTCTACTCAGTAACAAAGTTTGTGATGTAAATATAGAAGAATGTCCAAGTTGCGGCTGGTACAGTTTGCAGGGTTTTATTGTCCAAAAGTGAATGATAGTGAATGAAAGGTTAAATCAGAACAGTTGCTCTATTTGTCAGTTCCAAACAGTGAAACAGGTAGGAAAACATATCTCCATAACAGGTGCATGAATTACAGTGATCAGCTACTTTATGTTCTCTCTGTTCGCAACACTATGTTCTATACTGTTCTATAAAGTTTATTATTATTATTATTATTATTATTATTATTATTATTATTATTATTATTATTATTATTATTATTATTATTATTATTATTATTATTATTATTATTATTATTATTATTATTATTATTATTATTATTATTATTATTGTTTTCCCCCCTCTGTTCACTACTCTATGTCTTCTGTTCACTACTTGGTTCTCTACTATGTTCTCTACTCTATGTTCTCTGTTCTCGACTATCTGTTCTCTATTTGTTCTCTCTGTTCTCTACTCGAAGTTCTCTACTCAGATATCTCACTGTTCTCTACTCTATGTTCTCTCTGTTCTCTACTCTATGTTCTCTGTCCTCTATTATGTGTTCTCTGTGTTCTCTACTCAATGTTCCCTCTACGTTCTCCACTCTGTTGTTCTCAAAGGTAGTTCAAGTTGTTAGTGGTGTCGTGGTTAAAACGCTCCAGCGGGTCAAACTCTGCGGAATAATACGGGCGTGAATCTCGTATAAAAGACGCCCCGAGGCGGGAAACAAGTCGCTCATATTTCCTCCTCATTAGTCCCCCTGACCTTCTTTACAATGTCACACATTATCATAATCGTTAATATTACTGACTCGCGGGCACATCAAATATTCTTTAATCATCTCTTTTAATTACATTGACATTGCTCCATCTTTCCCCTCTGCCTCCACCGACACCCGGCACCCTCCTCGATCTTTCATGTTGCAAACTTCACTTTTTGATGAGGGATAACGTCGAGGGGATAAGCGAGGAAGGGACAGTCTGGTTTCGACCTTCTGCAGTCGACTGTGGAGGGAGGAGGGATATGGAATGTATGTGCACCGCTTGAAGGGAAAGTAGAAGAGTATCGGAGAAGGAGAGAAAGGGACAGAGATGTTAGACCTCCCTCACAGCAGGGAGGAATTTCATCTCTCATCTTTGCTAAATTGAACCTTTGCACTGAGGAGCCAGTCTGTTTTGAAATGTATTTTGGACGGCCCATGTATTTGCAGTTGTGAAGTTAATCTAAGATTAATCTAAGCTTCCTAATGATTTTGTGTTGATTTCTAACAGCCTCAAACAAAGCAATGATTACGTTGCTAGGTAACAGCATAGATTCTTGTTGATTTCCCCGTTGCAGTATTCGTTAATATTAGGGCTGTCAGTTTAGAGCGTTAATTAGATGAATTAATTACACAGCAAATTATCGCGTTATGAAAATTAACTCAAAATTAATAATAAAAAAATATATATTATTATGCGCTGTGACACCAAAATAGACGGCTCGCTCTGTAAGTACCACTCGTTTTGTAACAATGATTTAAACTGTTTATTAGCAACTCCGAGCTTTCAGACCCCAGCGCCTCGCTGTGTGAAACCCATATTGTACGCTGGGTACATTTGAAATTCATATCTGATATATTTTTGACCTACCCCCAGCTCAGAAGCAGCGTTTGGTGGCCCAAACTAGCCTGGTAGCTACATAGCTGAGAGTGACTGCGGATACCAAAAGTCCCTGGCTTGCAGATCGCAGTCACGTAAGGGGCTAGGGTGTTATGGGACCTGGACATCAGGTAGGGGTGTTATGGGACCGGACATCAGATAGGGGGGTGTACAAAACTGTATTCTATTGTATTATTTTTTTCTTTTTTTTGAACAATTTTTTTTTATTTTTAATTTTTGACATGACATAAAACTAGACACACAAACATTAACTGTAAAATAAATCCACAATAAATAAATCACAGGACTATAACAGTCCAGTATTTGAATCTATATAAATGTAGATTACAAGATATATACATAATAATTACAATACAATACAATACATACATATGCTCTTGCTCGCTCTTCTTCACCCATTCTTTCTCCTACCCCCCTCCCCCCCTCAGGACCCCCCTTGGAGAATCCAACCATTATTTCGTTTAAAACCAAGGATTACAAATTCATATGCTATGCTTTATCTTCTCCACCACATCTGACCAAATTGCTATGCTGGCTTCATTAACACCTAGGATTCGTGCGGTAGATATCTCTAAATAAATCACATCAAGATAGGTAAGAATCCATACCTTCAGGCACATTTTATCCGGTTGAATCCAACGTGATGCTATTAGCTTTTTAGCAGCCGTAAGACCGGACAAGATTAGCCTCTTTACATGTACAGAGTGTGATAACTGAGAGACGTTATTCAGCAACAATACTGAAGGAAGTACAGGTATGGTCAGAAATAAAAATTCTGATAATTGCGTGGTTACTTCTTGCCAGAATATCTTAACAGGGGGGCATTCCCAATACATATGCATAAATGTACCGATATCACCCTTTATACATAAGGAGAATCGAGAGTCTTGTTTAAGCCCCATTCGGTTCAATCGTATAGGAGTCAGGTAAGTCCTATGAATAAAATCTCGATGTCTCCCTTTCATAAAATAATTTGTGATATCTGTGGTGCTCAAGTGGTTTCTTTAATGGGACTCCATGAGCCTTCAACGTTGCTAATAACTGTAGATAGAAATAATAAGTGGAGCTGGTGAGGTTAAATTTGTTATGTATATCTTGATAGCTACAGAAACCCTGGTCGTTGAAAATATCCCCTAATGTATGTATGCCCTTCTTTTGCCATTTGGTATATCTGATAGGTTGTTGTGCAATAAGTAGTAAATTGTTATTAAATATGGGAGAATGTCTATGACATTTATATTGGTAAGTAAATTTTGTCTGTGTGTCACGCCATATCCGGATCACATGTGTAATAAGAGGGCCAAATTTCAAGTTGCATTGCTTAATTGATAAGTTGGTGTATACTATATCCTGTAGTCTATGTGGTGACACTATGTTCTCCTCTAATGGTCTCCAGGATACAGCTGCTTGAGAATCAAACCAGGTGATCAGTGGTCTCAAAGAGAACGCTTTAAAATAGTTGTAGAAGTCTGGAAATGCTAAACCTCCGTCGGCTTTATTTCTCTGTGCAGTGGATCTTTTTATTCGTGGAGGTTTGTTGTTCAAAATAAATTTATATGCGGCGGATTGTAATTTTTTCCAGTAACCAACAGGTGGGGATAACGGCAGCATCGAACTGAAGAAGTTGATTCTTGGTAAAACATCCATCTTAACACTGAGTTTTTTAGTTTTGACCATCTGTCGAAGTCCTTTGTGATCCTACCTAGGATTCCGGTATAATTAAACTTCACCGTTTGGCATATAGTGGGGAATATTTCGACTCCAAGACAACTAAAGTGTTCTACCATTGGTATATTTTCTGGGAGGGAGGTTGCCTTCGCAATGACATTGAGTGGAAGGAATGCCAATTTTGGCCAGTTCATCTTAAATCCTGATAGATTGCCAAAATCATCTATCAGCTTGAGCAAATGAGGTATTGAGGTGGTAGGGTTTTGTATAAACAATATTACATCGTCCGCATATAAACTAATATGATGCTGTGTGCCCCTAATTGAGATCGGTTCTATAATTTGGGATTGTCTTATATACTGTGCCAAAGGCTCTAGGGAAAGGGCAAATAGTCCGCGACTAAGAGGGCAACCCTGTCTGGATGAACGTGACACAGGGAAGTGTGGGGAGGTGAATTTACCTGTTATAATCATGGCCAAAGGATCTTTGTATAGTACTTTGATCATATTAATGAATCCATCTCCTAACTCCATCCTTCCCAATACTGCCCATAAATAAGACCATTCTAACCTATCAAAGGCCGTCATCGCATCCAAGGATAATACAGCTATAGGAGGCACGGCATCCTTGCTGGAGTCTATCACATGCAGTATCCGTCTAATATTATCCGTGATCAGACGGCCTCTTATGAAGCCTGTCTGATCAGGATGAACTAAAGATGTCATATGCTTTTGAAGTCTGATGGCTAGTACCTTGGCATACAGCTTGAGATAGGTTCCGAGGAGGCTTAAGGGTCTATAACTACCGCATTCGGTGGGATCTTTATCCTTTTTAAGGAGGACAGATATGAGTGCCATATTGACGTCCCTGGGGAAGTTCCCCTCTTTGACTGAGTATAAAATCATATCAAGTAATAGGGGTCCAATTACATCCCAACATGAAAGGTACAGTTCTGGTGGGATACCATCCCATCCAGGAGCCTTACCACTTTGCAATTCAGATATAGCCTCCCTAAGTTCCTCTAGTGTTATAGGTGCATCTAATTGTTTAGCGTCTTCCTCTGAAAGTTTAGGTAGTTTAATTTGATCAAGAAATGTATCCAGTTTATTATGATCGAAATCCACTTCCGACTTGTATAGGTTGGAGTAAAACGCCCTGAAAGTCTTGTTGATTTTTTCGGGGTCTGTAACAAGTCCTTGTTGGTCATTAATAGCAGGGATGTCAGCAAATTGTGCATTTGCTCGTATCTTCATAGCTAGTAGGTGACTCGGTTTAGAGCCATGAAAATAATAATGTTGTCTTGTACTGCATATTTGAAATTCAGAATGTTGTTTTAAGATAGAAGAGTGAAGAGTTTCCAGCTCTACCAATTTGGAATGTTGTTTCTTGTGCAGGTTGAAGGCAAAGACCGTAGTGTTTCCCTTGATAAAACTCTTTACCGATATCCATAACATTCTGGGGTCTTGTACCGAAGCCGCATTAATCTGCAGGAATTTATCTAGTTCAACTTTGAATTGTAAAATGAATTCAGTGTTTTTCAACAATGTTGAGTTAACGCCATCTCGGGCCGTTGGGTTGAGTAATCGCCACAAATCATTTACGCCTGTATCCTTGTCCCATGCCTGTAATGCATTAGAGGCCTGTTTCTGATCATTAGAAGTGGTGGGATTAGATTAATCAATCGAGGGGTCCCAGATGGCATTAAAATCCGCTCCAGTTATAAATGAATACTCAGGGAGATCAAGCATTGCTCTAGTGAGTGTAGCGTAGAAGTTAGCGTCGTAAAGATTAGGAGCGTAAGCCACTACTGTACCAAAGCGATTTTCCTGTTACTGTAGTCATGGCCGCCTAGTTATAGTTGAAAGTGGGGGTGCAAGATTTTTTTTGTTATTTTTTTTATCCTTTTTTTTTTTTTTTTTTTCTCAAGGGGTGGTTTGGAGGGGGTCCGGCACGACCCCCTCCACGGCAGATTTTTTTACATTTAATGAACACCTGTATGTGCAATTTCCTGCAATATAGAGCCTTCAATCTTGACCAAAATAAAGCTGCTCTTTTCACTATAAAACTCAGTTTATATTGCAGTATGATAGCTATAATAATAATAACTTCACTGCGAGGGCTCTTTTAGCTAACGCTAGCTAGGCACGTATGATAGCCAATTACTATTATAATAATAATAATAATAATAACTTTCCCATCCTCCCAAAGCCCCTCCGGCCCCGTTCTCATCCGCAGCGGCAGTACCAACAACAACAACAACAACTAATTGACGCTATCAATAGCCCCAGTGAGCGCGGCGGCTGAATGAATGAATGAATGAAAACTTTATTTAACAGATTGCAGAATGGGTACAATACAGTACGGCTCAATACACACAATTGTTAAGGGGATGCAGACCAGAGAAAGACGTTTGTCTTGTTTACATCAGGGTCCATCCATACTAGCCCCTTTCGTGACTGTGCTCAGCACCGAGTGAATCCACAGTCACTTGTTCCTCAATGGGAAACCAACCTAGATTTACCATGAAGGACTGGTTCTGGCCGAACCGTTCGTTATACAAGTATCACAGAGACATTACAAAAGGTGCTCACAGTTGCACGAGGGGTTCGCACAGAGATACGGGATGGTTTGAAAGCTCGGCGTTGCTAATAAATATTTTTAATATTTCTTTATAAACTACTCAAAGCGGCATTATTTCCGCCGTTGGGTGATCACAGCGCCTGCGCACCATCCCGTATCTCTGGATTCACTCTGTGCAGCGCCGAGGCTCACCATACGAGAAATATTCAGTTTCAATCTGTTTGCGCATTTAGTATACAGTCACAGTGTTCGACTTACGTGATGATTTGCTCCATTTTGATGTAAACGCCGAAGAATAATCCTCACAATGTTATCCAATATCCAGCCTGAATTTTTCAAGGGCTTTCGAAAAAGCCGCCTCCCCCAACATGTCGTATACGTCATGCTGACGAACCGTGGCCCGTGGGCACTGGATCAAACCATTAAAGTGGGGGGTCACACAATCTTTGGAAACTTAAAAACTTGCTATTAAGTGTCATTGCGTATTATTAATTTGATTGAAATTACGTAGTTATGGTTAGATAATATTTATATATTGGGGGGGGGGTATATCAATGATCAAAAAGTGAGGGAACAAAGAGACAAGTTTGCTCCCCCAAGTTCAATACTGGTAGAGCACCCGCTTCGCCTGCTCCATTACGTAGGCGTCTATGACTGTAGTCTATTTTAGCAATGGTTATTCGGCCGTTTGCATCAGACCATACGTCCAATAATTTAATATTCAGATTACGTTTTAAAAACTATAGCTACACCACGAGATCTAGTTCCAAAAGATGAGTAGCTTATGTTTTTATTAGGGATGTCAGTTTATCACGTTAATTAGATTAATTAATTACACAGCAAATGATCGCGTTATGAAAATTAACTCAAAATGAATTACTTTTTTTTCTTTTTTTTTTATACAATTTCTTTTTATCTCATTCATTCCATAAGAATGTAGAATACACATTTACAGACTTTATTTTTTTTAATATGGTCCATTTGCATGTTCTTGGTATCTGATTCTAGGGACATCTATGAATCTCAGGGAATGTATTCCCAAGTCAGAAATACTGTGGGCTAGATCCACAAAGAATGGATTGCACGGTGCAAGTTGCACCCTTACTTACAATTCATTATGAATTGAAAATGGGGGACCCTGATGTAAACAAGATGAAAGTCTTTCTCTGGTCTGCATCCCCTTAACAATTGTGTGTATTGAGCCATACTGTATTGTACCCATTCTGCAATCTGTTAATAACATTTTCATTCAATCGGGCGGCTACGTGGCGCAGTGGGCAAGGCGCTCGCAACAAATACTGGAGACTAGGCTCGAACAGGATGCCTCCTGTTCGAGCCCCGCTCTCCACATTGCTTTCAGTTTAGCTGGTCGTCCACAGTAATACACATTGGCCGTATTACGGGGAGGGAAACTGAAGGGTGGGGATCGGGCGTTGTGGACAGCGACTCCTACAGGTCGGTTGGTGCGCCTTCGCAGTAGAATCAATAGGCGACGGGGGCGGGGCCCCTCCAAAGCCCAGACCCCCGACGCTGAAAGATCGAGCCGTGCAGGTGAAAAGATGCGACGGCTGTTACCTCGAGTATCGGAGGGGACTCGTGCTATGTATGACTTAGTCCACATTGCAGCCGGCTTGTGGGAGGCAAGAAACAACGTTCGAAGACAGGGGAGGGTTGAATTGGACGATATGAAAATTGGGATGGGAGAAAAATAGAAAATGGGAGAAAAAGTGGTTAAAAAAAACATTTTCATTCAATCAATCAATCTGCGCTGTGATTGATTGAATGAAAATTTTATTTTGAGTAAATTGTAATGAACCAAATGAGAATATCAATACATTTTTTTTTATCTTTGACTGTGAATAACACCATGCTCAAATTGACCAGACCTGAAAAATCTAAGCAAATTAATAGATGGAAGATGATTAAACAGAAGGTTTTGTAGATACAGTACTGAATTCTGCCATCCGGACACATGCAATTTGAAATATGATTATAGAATATAGAATATCAGGCATAAAATGGTTATGCGATTAAAATGCGATTAATTAGATTAATTAATTACAAATCCTGTAATTAATTAGATAAATTTTTTTAATCGCCTGACAGCACTAGTTTTTATATATTTTATCCGCTAGCTTTATATTGTCATTCAATACAAGGTGCGTTTCGCTTAAAAGAGCCACATCAACCTGTTTGCTTTTCATCAATGTGAGCACGCTTTTGCGTTTATGTTGTATGTTTAGACCCCCAGTATTCCAAATCATTATATTCAAACTAGCCATAATCTAAACATGTTGCAGTATTCCTGTGTGTAATTCGACTAAAGTAGTGATTCATAATAGATATATATCCAATTGAGGTCCTGTTATGAGCCGAGCTTGAGCATGATAACCAACATATAGAAAACGAATACATATAATCCCCTATTCCCCCTACTCCTATTTCCCTCCCTCCCTTTAAAGTACACGACCAGTCTGCCCAAACCGAGTGCTTCATCCTTAACTTTCCTATGCAAATATTGTATTATTCGTTTTGTAACGTGTCTTTGAGCATTCAGAAAAGCGCTATACAAATCCGATGTATTATTATATTATTATTACTATAAATGCTATATAAATGTGTACAAGATGGCGACGGACATCTTCTCTTTTCTACCTACATTTTAAACTAAAATGTGTTTTTACGAGAAGATTGCTATGCTATTATGGATCTTGAGTCATATTTGATCTGCAACGTCTAGTCTGAAAGTTGGATCTTTCGTTGAATTTTGTTCGACAGTACAAGCTCACACACCACCACTAGATGTACGATAATTACCGTATTTGAACAGTAAAAGCATCTCGCTCGTTACAGGCACAGAAACAGCCCACTGAGAACAGGACTGAAACATAGAGGTAAAATACATAATTGTTTTCTTTTGAAAAAAACTTCAACGACATGTTTAGGGGACCTCAACAACCTATTGAAAATGACTAAAATATGTCCTGTAACCGAACTAAACTGCATGTGTAGCACAAGTGATGTAAAGGTGCATTACACAGGAATAGTACAATTCCTAGCAGACATGATCCCTTCTACTGGGGTGTTATGATTGTGAAATATGGATGTGAACATATGTACCCAGTCAGTGGCACAGCAGGGTTCAAACCCAACATGAGGGCTTTTCTCTGTAGAGTTTACATGTTTCTCCCCGTGGCCATAACCACCACAAAGGAAGTAAGACAGTGCTTTTAGCTAAAATAACTGCTTTAGACAGAAAGGAGACATTGGTCCCCTCACCTTCTTGAAGGTTTGTGTGGGTTTCTCTGGTTTCCTTCCACGCCACACACCACATGTGTGGTGTGGGGGTGGCTGGTTTGAACAGTCACACCTGCCCTGGGTCAAGCTAATCAGACCTGGGATCAGCCACACCTGCCCTGGGTCAAGCTAATCAGACCTGGGATCAGCCACACCTGCCCTGGGTCAAGCTAATCAGACCTGGGAGCAGCTGTGGCTGTGCACCTGTTGCACATTGAGGTAATCAGTGAGCACAGGTTAAATCAGCCATCCTCACACGAGTCACACACTGAGGAGAGCCTTTGTCATGACAATGGTCCATCTGCTCTTGGCTTGTACCATCTTGCTTCAATAAACCGGTTTGTGTTCCCCCTCATTTCTGCTTGTGTCTCTCTGTTGGAGAGCCCTTTAACACTTTAATCGCCGATGACGTGTTTAGACGTCATTCCTAGCCATGCTCATTCTGCCGAAGACGAAGACGAAAAATCTGTGATCGAAATCATATTTCTCCTCCGGAGACATGAGATGTACTGGTGAGCTCCACTCAACTGTCTAACGGTTCAAGAGCGCCATCCGGTGGCCGATCGGCAGATCGGCCAAGAGGGAGGGGCGCGCCAAACAGGAAGTGCTCATCCATAATCGGTCCGGGCACTCGCCAGTGATGCCACAGATTACTTGTAAAAGTAATCCGATTACTGATTACTGATTACTCCTTTAAAAAGTAATCCAAGTTACTTTACTGATTACTTGATTATCAGAGTAACTTAGTTACTTTGAAAGTAACTAGGTTACGAAGTCGTCGTCGTTCCCCCAACAGTTTTTTTTAAACGCTTTATTGAAAGTGCATAAATTGTTTTTAACTTGTTTCTCTGCACATAACGTAAATTGTTAAACTAGTGCTTCAGCTTCTGTACCATCAAGTATGGTAAAGCAACAGTCTATGATGCTCACAGCATTAGAGCAGCCAGCCAGTGGTTTTACAAAACCAGTGTATCCATTCACATCTAACAAATGCAGGCTGAACTATTCAATTATATCAACTGTAACTATTAAATTGTTTTTATAAATGTCTCTCTATAAACATACAAGCAGTCTCTCTTTAACATGTAAATTAACTGTAAATCTGGCAAATAAGAGCTTTTCTCTCTCTCTCTCTCTCTCTCTCTCTCTCTCTCTCTCTCTCTCACCCCTCTCTCTCTCTCTCTCTCTCACCCCTCTCTCTCTCTCTCTCTCTCTCACCCCATGCCTCTTTCTCTCCAACCCCACCCAGACAGCCTACATCTCTAATATAATAATAATAATAATAATAATAATAATAATAATAATAATAATAATAATAATAATAATAATAATAATAATAATAATAATAATAATAATAATAATAATAATAATAATAATAATAATAATAATAATAATAATAATAATAATAATAATAATAATAATTATTATTATTATTATTATTATTATAATATAATCCCTTCTCTCCCTCTCTGTGTGTATGTGTGTGTGTGTGTGCGCGTGTGTGCGTGTGCTTGTGCTTGTGTGTGTGTGTGTGTGTGTGTGTGTGTGTCTCTCTCCCCTCTCTCTGTCACTCGTGTTCTCCCACCTGGAGAACTGTGGGAGAGCATTAGAGCAGCCAGCCAGTGGTTTTACAAAACCAGTGTATCCATTCACATCTAACAAATGCAGGCTGAACTATTCAATTATATCAACTGTAACTATTAAATTGTTTTTATAAATGTCTCTCTAGTCTTCTTGCGGTTTCACTTCGTTTAGACAAGCGTTTTGGGGTGGAATTCTCAGACGAATGCAACGGAGCCCTGCTGTCAGACGATTGGCGCATATGTCACATGACGTGCTGTGAAGACCCGCCCTACTCTGCCTCTGATTCGCAGACTGTGGATGGGGAATGTGATTGGGCCAAAGCAGAGTCACTCACAGACAGAGAGTCCAGTCACGCCGCGAGGACACATTCTTGTGTAACCCTTTCACTGCCACACCACGTCACTCCCAAATAAGAAAAACAGCTCAAAAATGTATTTTTGACTGTCGAAAACGAAATAAAATACTGCATTCCGCCTGCATTATGAATTTATGATGAGATAGTAACGAAATAGTAATGCACAGCCACTTGGACAAGTAACTGCAATCAGATTACTGGCTTTTAAAGATTAACGCGTTAGATTACTATTTTCGGGGGAAAGTAATCAGATTACAATAACGCGTTACTTAGTAACGCGTTACCGGCATCACTGCTCGCGATCGGTAGCCGGACCCCATCTCAACACACTGGATAATCAATTGCTCGCCCTAACTCAATAAACAACGTTATTTGGACGTATATAGTATTATACAACCTGGAAATGGTTCATCAGGATCAACATCCCATAATCGAAAACTGTCTACTCCACGCTGATCGTCCAACGGCGCGAGGAAGATATGGTAAGATCCAGCGTTATTTTCTAACGTATTCCATATAAACTGCTCTGATGACCATATGACCCACACTAGACGAATGGTATAACGTTGCCCACGGAATTATAAACGCCCCCTCGCCCATCTGGTCAATATCAGATGATACGTAGTAACTTCTAGAACCACGTCCAGTTGAAATTTTTTATCTCGCGCCGATTGCTATCAAACTGTATTTGATCATCAATATAATGCATTTGGAGCTATAAATCAAGTTCTGGAGAAAGCTGCAGAAAACGATAAAAACATAGTTATACTTTAGACCATATTTTAGTATGAATATGTGAATGAAAAAGTATATCGTTCCTACACCCTGAACAATGGATATAGGACATTGAATGGGCCATAATAATGGCAATTTAGCAATAGAATTTAAAAAGTTATAGCCCTGCAAAAAAGGGGAACTTCTCCATAGACAAATAGAGCTGGCTAGGGATCGTAAATTATGAATTTAACCCATGGCGATCAAAGTGTTAAAAAGCCACTTTGGTGGCGTGTGGCAGTGTTGACTGCAACAACATGCCTGGTACAGACTCCTGCCATTGTCCTTGACCAAGGTATGTATGTATGTATGTATGTATGTATGTATGTATGTATGTATGTATGTATGTATGTATGTATGTACAGTATGTATGTATGTATGTATGTATGTATGTATGTATGTATGTATGTATGTATGTATGTATGTATGTATGTATGTATGTATGTATGTATGTATGTATGTATGTATGTATGTATGTATGTATGTATGTATGCATGTATGCATGTATGCATGTATGTATGTATGTATGTATGTATGAATGAATGAATGAAAGATTTTTATTTTCGAACAAGTATAAAAACTCAAATATATCTGTTCATTTTACATATACAAAAGATAATAAAAAAAAGACAACAAAAAGAAAAACAGATCAAACAAATCATCGTTTACCCTGTTCGAAAAAGGAGTAGGAAGAAGTATACACTTTTTAAAATTCCTACCCCTTTTTATTATATAATTGTAATTCTATTGTTAATTATGTATAAACGCTGTATCTCTATGCAATCCAATACATTTATATAAATATATAATATATATATCCTAAATAAATACCATTATGATTTACATAATTTCTTCTATTTTTTATGTACATCTTACACATACTCCCAATCAACACACTTCCTCTTCCAGATACCTATTTAAGAAAGATTGTTTGTACATCTTTTTAAACTGATTTATGTTTGTACTCTGTTTTAGCTGTAACTCCAGACTGTTCCACAAGTCCACAAGGTACTGGCAATAGAACGGGAGTTGGTCACATGATATATCATACATCTACTGTGAATGGGTCTGATATTGAGAGAGTCTCAGAATATAAATACGTTATTATTTGGCTTGATAAATGAATGAAATTACATTGGCAACTGTTTCTATATTAAGCCATAATTGGAGATTGCCCAAATTATCGAAAGAAAACTACAAAATGTATTATGTATGTTTGCCAGGCATCATTGAAAATTTTATTGAAAATTATGAATTCTCGAGTTGAAATAAAGATTGAATGAATGATTAGAATGGGTCAAACGTAGAGGAATAATTTCATGTATAACTTAATAATAGAAATGTGAGTTATGCTACATGTGTCACTTCTTTACAACAAATCATCATGATGCGTTTAAAGTGACCCTATAATAATAATGCAATAATGCAGGACCTGTCGCAGAGGTCTTTAATTGGCATGCAACAACACTCAATGTTAGCGGGACACACACACCGGAACACACGTGTGCATGCATTGTCTGTAGGATCGCCGATGCGATACTCCTCTGCGCTTAACCCATCCTGTCGTCCTTCCCCCTAAGGGAAGCCGGGAGCAGACGAGGGCTGTGGCGTGAGCCGCGCCCGGGGACCATCCAAGTGCTCCTGCCCGTCTTCATCACGGACGCAACAGTGTTACCCTATTGATATAAAACATTCATTTGCCACACAATTTTGATGTTTCACGGAGGCAGACGACAGTGTTTGTCAATCAAAGAGTCTTTGATTAAGGTGAGAGTTTACTGACAGAATGACATGTTGCAACACGGAGAGACCTAGATTACAACAATGGCCCTATGCAGCTCTTTTTAGAATGGCAAGCTAACAAGGTATATGAGAGTAGACAACATGTAGATGTGTGTGTGTGTGTGTGTGTGTGTGTGTGTGTGTGTGTGTGTGTGTGTGTGTGTGTGTGTGTGTGTGTGTGTGTGTGTGTGTGTGTGTGTGTGTGTGTGTGTGTGTGTGTGTGTGTGTGTGTGTGTGTGTGTGTGTGTGTGTGTGTGTGTGTGTGTGTATGTGTGTGTGTGTGTGTGTGTGTGTGTGTATACAAGTTGAAAGAGTGAGGGAGGGGGAGATCATGTGTGTAGATAGATATGTCTGGGAGTGAAGGCTATGTGTGTGTGTGCGTGTGTGTGTGTGGGATAGTAAGAGAGGGGGGGGGGGGTGTTGGTAAATGTCCCTGTCAATTTAAATCGGTGGCATTTTCTCCTTCTCCTCCTCTCATATATGAGGAGGCAGAAACATCTTATACTGGGTTTTGACAGCAACAATAACCAACATACGCAAACATAATAAGTACTGTATTTTAGGTTGTGTATTTTAGGTTGTGTGTTTCTGGTAGTGTATTTTAGGTGGTGTATTTCTGGTTGTGTATTTTAGGTGGTGTATTTCTGGTTGTGTATTTCTGGTTGTGCATTTTAGGTTGTGTATTTCCGATTGTGTATTTCCGATTGTGTATTTCTGGTTGTGTTTTTTACACTTGTCAATTTCTTTTGGCATGGCATGGAGTTCCACACCGCCATCCGGTTTTAGCACAGCGACCAACACACAATCAAAGCGTGCATGTACACGGTCGCACACACGCCACACGGAGCCACAGTAGCCGTGAGGCATGTTCTCTGTAGAAGAAGTGCTTACAGTGCAGTAAGATAGATGGAGTACTGGATTACTGTACTTCAAGAGACTCAAAGCCGGGGAGAGCACTGAGGAGACACAGCCTCAGTTTGATTGACAGGAGGAAAATCATCCCTTTTCCATGTACAGTATGAAATGATGGATAATAATTGTTTTACTCACACCTCTTCTTAAACGGGAACACTCTTTATGTGGACGGACTACATTGCTGTCAAAAATCCAACATTCCCATAATAATTAGTCTGCCCTTCCCTGCACCGGTAATCCATTTATAGCCTAAAGGTCTTAATCATTTTAATTAAGTATGTTATTTAAGAATGGTACAACTACTCATCAGCCAGCAATTGTGAAGTTGAGCTCTCAAGAAAAGTGAAAAGGAACAGGAACATGAACTTAAAGTTAGAATCTCTAATGCAGCCAAACAGCAATCTCTAAGCAAAAGAGCCCACTTGCTATTGTACCTTGTTTTTGTTTTGGTCTGATGTGTGGGTTGGAGTTTATTATACTATTGTAGAGGAATTTACCACGAGTAAAGATGTACTCAGTCAGGTATAGAACACAGGTTTATTCAGCTCAAACAAAGTATCAAGTACAAATAGGTTGAGAGTTATTGCTGGATGACTCCA